>NC_056747.1:757080322-757351163 GCF_019279795.1 Protopterus annectens | reverse complement strand
GTTTAGCCTCAATTCCAACAAGCTGGCAGGCCATTTCACTGAGCTGACGTCATCACGCACATGATGATGTCAGCTCAAAAAGCCAGGAAGTAAATTTAAAAATAAAAGCGCCAGGAAAATCTGAAATTAAGGGGTGCTACTCGGGAATCTTGGCACCCCATTACTTGGACCACAAAACTCGGTAAAAAATGAGTAATTCAGTATGGCTGGGAGGTATGCCATATTAGTCCAGATGACTTAATGAATCATTTTTCTTCAGGACAGTTTCTTCAGGCTGTTTTTGTTTGGATCATTCTTTCAACTTAGCCATTTGACTCTGGGTATACTGACCTAAATATGATGTGCTCAGACTTCCAACCTCTGGCAAAAAAGAAAAGTTAAATCTTGGCAAGTAAACTGACAACCAATGTTTGACTGAAATTCACTGGAATGGAATATGTTTAAATGCATGACAGTGTAACAACCCACCAAACATGGGGATAAAGTATATGCCATTCTAGTTGACCTGGAATCTGAACGATAACATTCTAGCTCTTTCTTTGCATTCAGATACATCCAGATGAAATTCATACACTCTGTTCTCTCCAATGAATGGGTACACTTCATTCTTAAACATGCATGATAGCTCATCTATTAATGGAAGTTATTGCTCAATTAAACAGATGTGCTTGACTCTTAAAAGTTATCGTATAGTATTTATTACACTCCAGGAATTACTCCTTTTTAACAGTTTCTGGTTTAGACCCAACTAAAACCTCTTCCCAGAGCTGGCCTTTTACTTACCACTCCCCTCTCTCTTTCTCTTTGCCTATAGTCTTATCAGTCCTTGACAAGGAAGGCTATCTGTAACCAGTCCACACTTCTGCTTAGTCTCATCCTACTTTACTACCTTTCCCTCCAGAATTATTAGCTCACAATAAATTGGTTCCTTCCCCAATTTCCTCCCGTAAATTCCAGCCCCTCTTGCACATTTTCTATATCTCATTTCCGGATGCACCTATTAGTTAAATGTCCTTTATCCATTCCAACATTAGATTAGTACTCAAGAATACTTTCTGCTACTTTGTATGGTTATTTTCCTTAAGCATTTGGATACAAAATTCTAGTCTCTCTCTTGAACTGCCTGCCATTACATTATCCTTTTCCACTTTGATTTATAACCTTCTGTTTGAGTTATTATATATATATATATATATATATATATATATATATATATATATATATATATATATATATAAACTATTAACCTTAATAGTGCTAAAGTACCCCTTCAAATCAGGTAATCCTCAACAAACATTTTCTGTGGGGAGAATCAGATTATTCCACTTGACTCTTGTCCTCTTCACCTCTCAAATAATCTTTTTCAGCTCTTAATCATCACCCATAACTTCTCCTCTGATTGATAAAAATAATCAATTCATATGTATATGTATGTGTGTTTCATATACAAGTATGTACATACATAAAAGGAATGAGGGGACTAAAACATTTTCACTTCTTGTGTCTTACTATACCCATCCATAATCAAGGCCTTCCAGTTTATCAGGTTTTCTATTGCATTTTTTAATTTCTTTGCTGCCATAACAGAATCCATTTTAATCTAGACACACTGCTGAACCAATCTATGAGGGGTTACTATACTACACAGCTTACTGGGTCTAACCTTTATTTTACCTTCATTTAATTTATATCCCAAATAGGCTTTAAATGGTCATAAATAACAACTGAATAAACGTTTAAGTACAAAATAATATCTGCAAATAAAGCTAACTTTTCTTAATCATACCAGCTGTACACTTGAATTTCTGAGTACCTTATTTTCTTTGCCAGTGGTTCTAAATATAAAACAAATAAAGGAGAAAGGGGAACCACTGACTGGTTCCTTTTGTTCAAATATACCTTGTTGGAGAGGAAACCTCCCACCTTAATTCTGGTCTCGGGCCCTTCATATATTCTCCTAATTAACCCTAATATTCTACCTGGGGACTCAAATGCCAACATTGCCCTATTCATAAAATCCCAGGTGATTCTATTGAATGCCTTCTCTCCATCAAGACTCACCAACAATACAGGCAATCTCTTACCCAAAATTCCCTCTGGATCATCATCACTCCATTAATGTTGTCAAATGTTTGCCCTCCCTCAAAAAAAATAAGAAAGAAAAAAAATTATCCATACTTATTAATTTTGGCATTAGCTCTGCCATTCTTTCAGCTAATACATACATGAACACTTTATATTCAAGGTTTAAAATTGAAAAGGGTCAAGTGGGTATGAAGAGTCTTTATCCTCACTGGATAATAAAAGCACCACAGACTTCTTCCAAGATGCTGATATCCCCACCGCTCTACCTTCACACCTTGATATCCCCACCGCTCTACCTTCACACCTTCCAGATCTTTATCACTTTCTTCCCTCCCATCTTACAAACTTGCACAGGAATACTATCAGTTCCTAAAGACTTAACTGTTGTTTGACCACACACTACCATTTTTATCTCATTTCTTCCAGTCTTGGCTATTAATTGTTGAGCCTCATCTGCGTCTAACCTTGGGATAATTATTTCTTTCAGAAATATTTCCATTTGTACTTGTTCTTTGTTTCCATGTTCCTCTGCTTTATATAAATTTTCATAAAATGTCCAAAATATGTCTATAGGATTTCTGGTTATTTTTCTTGTTATAGGCTCCCTAAGTTTGGCAACGATTCTTTCTACTTTCTGTTGCCCAAATCACTCTGCGAAAAGTTTTTGTGCTACAGAGTTCTACACCACCAAAATGCCCTCATATATATATTTTTTTAAATCAAAGTACAAAATATAATGTGCAAATAAATCTAACTTTTCTTGCGAGACATTCCAGCTACATCACTGAACCTGTAAATCTCAGTTTCTCTGCCAGTGGCTCTAAATATAAAGCAAATTACAATGGGGAAAGATGAAAATACAGCTCGTCAGAAATGAACCCTACTACCTTACTTCTTGCATTTAACCCTTCATATATTCTCTTTATTAAATCATATTATTTTATCAGAGAACACAAACGTGAACACTGTCCTACTCATAAAAATTTCAGCTATGTCTATAAAATGATTCGTCTCTGCATCAAGACCCACCAGCAAAAGTGTCTGTTTCTTGTGCTGTTTCTCTTTTTTTCATCACTATTCTGTTAATGCTGTCACATGTTTGCCTCCCCTCCACAATCAACTTTGCCAACACCTTTCCCATTCTTTCAGCTACTATTGATATAAACACTTAATAGTTATGGTTTAAATTAGAAATGGGTTTATAAGAAACCAGACTTGAAGGGTGTTTACCCTTGTTACAGCTATCACGGCTTTCTTCCCAGATGTTGGTATCCCCACCCTTTAAAATAGCGTTTAAAACACAACATTCTAGACCTTTTCACTTCCTATCCTCCCAACCTCCAAATTTTCACAGGAATACCATCTGTTTCAAGAGATTTTTTTTTATTATTTACTTATTATCCTTTTGCTTAACAGGTTTGTCTGACTGGGTTTTGTTGGAAAACCCTTTTCAGCGGAGCCCCGGGTTGAAAAGCTCCAGTATATTACAAACATTTTAATATACATTAACAGACATTAAGTAATGCACATTAACAATTACACATTCATTCACTAATCAAAATACAATTATAGTAAATAAAGGCAACTGTTACAATATAAAAATGCTTGTGCATTAGCAGTTGTTAAGTACTGAACACCTGAAGAGGTGTATTAGTGGGCTTACCAAATCGATAGCAGACCATGAGATTAGTGCTCACAGGATCATAAGATCATAGGAGGTTAACAGACTATTGGCCCGAAGGCTGCTACAAGCATAGCCATGTTATACTCGTGTTCCCTTATGGACCAAGATATATAGTCTACATTTGCACACAAATCCAAGATCAGCCCCGGCTGCCCCTGTCTAAGAGGGACAGAGGTGAAACCCCCAGTGAACATTTACAGTTTCCCATCCAATTGTCCAGGTTACACTGAAATGGGGTTACTGAGGAGCTCTATTTTACATGAATTGGGAATTCTGTTCCAGAGGAGTGGCAACTTCTGGGAGACTTGTCTCTCTCCAGCATGTCCTGTTAATATCTCAGGCTAGGTTAAGATCCCTAGAGCAAGTGAATCTTGTCCCATTGGATTTACAGATTTACAGCACCCTCATCAAAGCAGGGTCTGAGACTGCTCTGTAGGCCAGGCACAAGTCACCTCTAAGCAGTTTATATGATACTGAGTAAAGTAATGGGGCCTTCAGTGTAGGTCATGTGTCGTAGGCCCCAAAATTTCTTGGTGAGAAACCTCTGAGGTCTCTCCAGTTGCTGCAGATGTCTGGTGAGGTACATACAGAAGGGAGCATTGTACTCTATTGGTCTGATGACAGCTGAGTACAGGGGAGTTATAACCTCAGCTTTGGATGCTATACCCTTGCTTAAGACGTGTGCAATGTAGACAACCTTCCTTACTACTGTGGACACCTGATGATCAAAATTAAGGCTACTATCAACCTGTGTTTCTAAATCTCTCACCACTGGGTTTGAATTTAAGGGGATATCATTAATGCTGTAATTAGCAGGGGGTTCTCCTTTGCCAAAGGGGATAATAATGCATTTAGTGTGGTTAGTTTAAGTCCGTCTTTTTGACACCAATCATTTGCCTGTGTAAGCCCATTTTGTACTACGTTGACATCTTTGGATGATTTGACGATTGCATCTAGTTGGCAACCATCAGCAAAGCTGGTAAGCCATAGGCCATCTACTTTCACCTGGACTTCTGAAACATAGATACTGAACAGTAGGGGGCCTAACACAGATCCCTGTGGAACACCACTGGTAACATGTTTGCAAGTAGAGTTGACATCCCCAATTTTGACTGTATGTGTTCTGTTTGTGAGCCAGTTGGTAACCCATCTATTGACACAAGGGTTAATCCCCAGCTGAGTGAGTTTCTCAATGATGCCCGAGTGAGGGACTGTGTCTAAGGCCTCAACTAGATTGGCAAAGGCAGTGTGAACTGTTTTGCCTTCATCAAGGGCATTGGTGACATTCTCAAAGAAGTCCACCAGAAATAGCAGGTAGGATCTGCCCTTAAAGCCAAACTGGGTCAGGTCAAGAGTTTAAAGGTTACCTACATCCTTGTTGACAAGATCCATGATGATTCTCTCCATGGCCTTGCAGATAAAACTGGTTAGGCTTATGGGTCTATAAGTTCCCGGGGTTGGTTGAGGGACCCCCTTTGTGCAAGGGGATTACGGTTGCCATTTTCCACTCAGCTGGGGCAAAGCCAGTTCTTAGACTGAGTATAAAAAGTGTGCTCTGCAGTTCTGCTAACTCCTGTTTTAGACCATTTAATAAGCAGCTTGGGTGTTGTCCAGTCCCAAAGAGGCTGTGTTTTTGGCCTTGGAGAGTGCAGCTATGACCTGCTCTCTGGAGATGCTAGGCAGAGGACTGGTGACAGGTATGTTATGGGGTATGACTGCTGGGGACAGGGGGTGAAGTTTTTGCCAAACCTGTCCACTACAGGTTGCCGATGTCCTCAAGTTCAGTACTAGTGGTACCATCTACAACTAGTTCGGCAAAAAGCTAAGCCTTCTCTTTTAGATTTTGGACATGGTTAAAGAATGCTTTGTGATTTACCTTAGCTAGAGATGCTAATTTAGTTTTGTAATTAGCTTTAGAGGACTTTACAATATGTCTAATCTGCTTGTTTAGGCTTCAGAGAGAGTTCTTCTTTTGCTGACTGTTCCCTCTTGTGTTTTTACAGCAGTTTCTTTCGTTCTCTTATTGTATAACCTATTCATGCTGGATGTCCACCAGGGTGGCTTACTTTTTCGTCAAGATCTTGATTTGATCCATTCCAATATAGCAGAGTCTTTACACTTATATAGGTGTTTATACAGGACATTTGTGTACACTTCAGTATAGTGGTCATTGCTGTCAGTGTTGGCAGGGGGTCTGAAACTATTCACACCATCGCTCAGTAGGCTATAGTCTGCTTTGGAGAATTTTTTTTAACCTTTTTGTTTCTGAGGGTGGATCAGGTATGATCATTACTTCAAACAAGACTGACTTATGATCGGGACTTTACCAGGGAGGGCCCCGCACATGGGGTGGTGCAGCGATTCCCCATGTTGGTGAGCATTATGTCAACAACATTAAAGCCCCTTGTGGGAGTGGTGTGTTCTATTGTTACAGTTTACTGCAAATTTAGCTATTTTATTATAATACTGCTCAAGTTCTGACAGCTGTGAGACTTGAAATTTAGTAAAGTTTGGGGCTGCATAGAAGAGACATGGCAGTAAGAAAGCAGAGGCTATATCTCTTCTGGTCATGTCAGTGAGGAAGGTGTTTACTCTGTATAATGTACCTAGTTTTTAATGATTTTTATTTTTAATCATATTCGATGTGTGGAGGTCATACTGCAACTGGCCATCTATGATGGCACCCAGTAATTTTGTGCCAGAATCAGGTCTATGAATGATTTAGCACCCAATTCCCCATGAACATGCAGTGTCCTGCTGGACAGAGGTGGCCCCCTTCCGTCCACGCTCCAATCCAGTGACAAGTGGCGCTCCTCGCCGACCTTGTGGCCAGCTATCCCTGGCCAAACGGAGATCCGTGGCACTGTAGTATCGTTATATTTAGGCAGGATTCTGACTTGCAGGTGTTCAGTCATAATCCCACAGATGGTAGCTTCGCACCATTGGTTCCTCAGCCAAGCATATAAACCAAATGTCTGAACCTGCGGTTCTTCTTGTACCGAGCAGAATTACTATCGCAACACATCATCAGTAGGGTAAAACTAACATGTCTCAAGACGGTCTAAACCCAGCTCACATTCCCCATTAGTGGGTGAACAATCCAATGCTTGGTGAATTCTGCTTCACAATAATAGGAAGAGTCGACATCGAAGGATCAAAAAGTGACGTCACTATGAACGCTTGGCCGCCCCAAGCCAGTTATCCTTGTGGTAAATTTTCTGACACCTGCTTAAAACCCAAAAAGCCAGAAGGATCGTGAGGCCCCACTTTCATGGTCTGTATTCATACTGAAAAATCAAGATCAAGCGAGCTTTTGCCCTTCTGCTCCATGGGAGGTTTCTGTCCTACCTGAGCTCGCCTTAGGACACCTGCGTTACTCTTTGACAGGTGCACTGCCCCAGTCAAACTCCCCACCTGACACTGTCCCCACAGTGGGTCACTCCCGGGTGCTTGGAGCCAGAAGCCTGTACTATCATGGTGCTGCTGTTAGAGATGACAGTGAATACTGTTGTTTTGGAAGACATGTACTTTGAGGTAAAGAGCAGTAATTTAGTTTTTTCAGGGGGAGGTTTAGTAGTAATAGTGAATTATTTAGCCATGTTTCATTCAATAAGGACTGTTGAGTAAGGTTTTGGAATTTAGAGAGAGAACGAGACTTGGCAGAGCAGGTAAGGGTCAAATCAACAGTATACTGAACTAGGGTAGCATTTTTTGTAGCAATGTAGCGGTTATTGATGAACATGTTGAAAAGTATGAGGCCAAGTACAGATCCTTGTGGGACACCAACAGTTACTGGCAAGAAAGTGGAGAACGTTTTACATTTCAATACTTGTAAAAGGACTTCCCTGCTGACTGATTATTCATCATCATTTTACTTTCATCTCTTTCTATCTTAGACATTAATTGTAGGGTTTCATCTTCCTCCAACCCTGGTATCATTTTCCCATAAAGATTCCCTTTTGTGCCTTTTCCTTGATTTCCCATTCTTCTGCTTTATACAATTTTTTCATAACATTTCTGAAATATCTCTAATACTTTTATATGAATTTTGGTTATTTTCTTGTCTTATTTTCTCTTCCCCGAGTCATTCTGCCAACAGAATGGCAGTCATTTGACCACTTAGCTACTAATTTTTTAGACAGGGGGCGATACTAATGCAGATATTACTACGGCGCAGAATGATACCATTGCCTCAAGAGATACTCGCACTAGACCTTTTTATGGGGGCTATGTGGATATTGACAGTACTAATGAATATTCTGTGGCACAATCAGTATGAATGAACCTCACATATTCGAATGATGCAGGTTATATTTGTAATGTGATTAGAAAGCACTGGAAGGTACTGATGTCTAATAAGAAATATAGAGATGTTTTAGGTGCTACACCCTCTTTTTGCTTTAAGAACCATCCATTACACAAGAGAATGCTTTGTTATAAACCATTACCATCACCCAGAAACTGTCCTAAGATAAGAAAGATTGGTACATATCCCTGCCAGCACTGTAATGTTTGTAAATATGTTAGAACTGATGACCACTTGATACATCCTGATACAGGATGTATTTTTACTACTGATCTTTATGCTAGCTGTAGTACCTGTGACAGTCTATTATGCTTGCTGTGAGGTTTGTAAATCTTTCCATGTGAGCAAGACAAATAGAGGTCTCAGAGACCGTATTAGAGAACATCTTTATAGTATAAATAGAGGTGATGACAAGAATGCCCTTTCTAAACATGTAAAAAGCATGGGCAGTAATCACTGGTTTAAATTTATGGTCCTTGAGATATACAAGTCTGGTGTGTGAGAGGGTGTGATATCAGGACCTGCAGTGAATGCCTTGAAATTAAATAGTTGACTTTATTGCAGGTTACAAATGGTAAAGGGTTAAATGACTTTATACAAATTAAACCTTTGCGGAAATCACGTGACCTTAGACTAATAAATGGTTGTTTGTAATGCTTGTGAAGTTAGATCTGATGAGGTACTTAGTTTGGTATGAAAGCACGTATCTTAAATCTTTGCTGTTATTTTATTCAAGTATGATTTTATGCCACGACCGCCTACCAGTTTATTTTTGTTTTTCTGCTCTAATATACCAACCTTTGTCAACGCATCTAAATAATCTCCCATCTTCACCTCTTATTTCTTTTATTCCTCACAGATGACCATCCACTCTTCTTCTCATTCACTTCCTAGGTTTACCAAATCTGTTGTACTCTCCCCTAGGCTCAAAATGAACCATGCCAGGGGAAGAGATGGGGGTTGCTATTACAGCATCATACTGTTGTCAGAAAGTGTGCCCCAATTCCTGACACTTCACGGCAGTCTTGCCAGTGCTGCTACCATTGCCCTTACGAGGTACAAGAGTACTTCCTCCCATGCACAACCTTTTGACTAAATGGTATACTGCTTATGTAGCATGTCAGGCTCGTATACTGCTTTATTGTAGCGAGTCAACTCCTTCCCAAATCAAGAAAACCAGCGGTACCAGACAGGACAAAGAAACAACCAAATAATCCAAGATAGTCATGCTAACAAGGAGCACAGAAATGCAAAAAAAAATTCTAAACCTGTTAAAAGGCTTTAAAAGCACAAGTGTAATACACACACAACTCTTGACACATTGGAATGTATTGAAACAGTTCTATAATTATTCAACAAACGAGTAAAGTTAATAAAACATTTTCAACTGTGCAAATTCTTCTTAGCATTTTTTCTTCACTTACATAAGCCAATGTCACACTTTGCTTGAAGCTAGATTGAGATCTATATCAAAGTACTTCCAAACTTTCCCTTCCCATAAGTAAGGGTAGTTCCAAGCAAGTTCTCTGAAGGTGCATAATTTACCTTGAGGGATTTTGTTTCGATTTTATGGTAACGCACTTAAGTGAGGCTCCCAAACCTCTAAGAACCACAAATAAAGATTACCAGGTCTCCCTCTGCATCTACGAAGTGTGCTAGTACAATCATCCACAAAAATAGATGTAGCATTACCCCACAGAAAAAAGTAAATGCCAAACAGGAGAGGTCCCCCCACAGACTCCTGACGGATTTCACTGGTGAATGATCCCTTCACGGACGCAACTTCAACGAATTTGATTATATGCATTCTGTGAGCCAGGTGGCAATCCAGTGGATGACTGAGGAGTTTATACCCAGTTTACTTAACTTTTCTACTATGCCTTAGTGGGGAACTGTGCCACAAGCTTAGGTCAGGTTGAGGTATGCGATATGTGCAATTTTTGCTTTCATCTATTGCTTTGGTGACCCTGTAAAAAATCCATCAGGATGAGTAAGCATGATCTTCCCATGATGAATCCAAATCGAGTCAGGTCTTGTGTTTGGAGATTATCTGCGATCTGATTGATTAATTCCATGGCAAGTCTTTCTATGGCTTTGCACAAGAGGCTGGTCAGAAATCTGGGTCTGTAATTGCCTAGGTCAGTGGAAGGTCCTTCATTATTCAGGGGGAAATGACTGTAGCTGCTCTCCATTCATTGGTACAAAACCTATATCGAGGCGGAGACTGAACAGTGTTGTTAGTCTTGTGGCAAAATCGTGCTTCATGCTATTTGAGATGCACCACGGGATAATGTCAGGACCCATCAATGCAGTATTTCTATCATGTGATAGCACTTTTAGGACTTGGGCTTGTGTGACAGCCGTTACAGGAGAACAGTTCCCGACTGGTTAAGATAGACAGCAGGTCAAAAGCCTTGAGGAGGTATTATTTCCAGGTGAGGGAAGGTAGAAGATAGAATAAACGGTCGGTGGATACAAGACTAGTAAAAGATGTGAAAACTTTTAAAAAAGGAAAGTAGACGGTGGCTTATTATGACCCTGCCAACATATTCTATTGAAACACAAACTTAAAAGGAATCTTCATCATCAGACATAATCTACCTGGATTTTACATTAACCTGTGATTCAGTCCACATAGATGGCAAACATGAAACTAGGAGTGTGTGGTGGTGGTGGTGGGGGGGGGGGCTGAGACTGAGGAAATGAACTACTGCTCATATGAAGGATAGCACACAAAGGAATGTGGTAATATGGATGATGTCAGGAATAAGCACAACTCCTGGAGTACCACGGAGGTCAATCTAGTGTCGTGTACTCTTCACTAACTTGGTTTCAGGCAGACACATAGCAAGTCACAGCAGGATCACCCTATTCGCTGGTGGATGTAAAGATAGTATAAGAGGTGAAGATTCTAAAAAAGGTTATGGAAAAGCTGATAAAATGGGCAGAAAGGTTGAAACAGAGACTCAGTAGAGACAAGTACAAAGCAAGTACAGTTGTGTACACTTACCATACATGTAGATGTTCGAGTGTATTCACTGTTGCAGTCACTACATTTGGGTTATCCTGCAGGCAGGTTGCCCTCAGTCGACCTGAATTCCAAAGTCTTGGGTCCTGCGTTGGTTGCCATCGCCTCTTCCCTGACGTCAGGTTGTCAGGGGTATAAAAGATGCAGCCGATGCCATTTTATTCAGTTTTTCTTGCCCCAGATGTCAGGTGCTCCCAAAAGGGTAGGCTAAAGTTATGTAAATAAAACATACATGCACCAAAAATAAGCTTTACCTTCCTCTATAAGCAAATACACCACCTAGGTTGTATAGATTAGAGAAGTAAAGATAAGTTCCAGCAAAAATAAGGGGGATGGTGAGTGGGTAACCTGGACTGCAACAGTGAATACACTCGAACATCTATATTTATGGTAAGTGTACACAACTGTACTATGTTCTTTGTGTTTCACTGTTGCAGTCATTACATTTGGGTTGAGTCCCAAAGCTATGGTTGGGGGGCTGGAGCTAAACAGCATTAGGAGCGGCTAAAAGGCCCTGCAGAACTGCAGTGGCAAAGCCTGCCCTGGATTTAGAGTAGAGTAAAGAGGTAGATTGTAATGTTTTGTAAAGGTATGCACTGAACTCCAAGTAGCAGCCTCTAAAATGTCTTTGGTTGGTACTCCCCTGAGAAAGGCTGCAGAAGTGGCTGCAGCTCTGGTTGAATGTGGCCTAATGCCCTTAGGCACTGGTCTGCCATGCTGTGAGTAGCAGAAACAAATGCAGTGACCTATTCACTTTGAAATAGTCTGCTTGGAGATGGCCTTTTCTTGTGATGCTGTGGCATATGCCACTAGTAATTGTTCTGTCTTTCTGAAAACTTTAGTTTTGTCCAAGTAGAATCTAAGTTGTCTGTGTACGTCCAAAGAATGCAGAATTTTCTCCCCCTTGTTCTGTGGATTTGGATAAAAAGTTGGCAAATTAATTGTTTGGTTAAGGGCTACACTGGATACCACCTTAGGCATAAATGTAGGGTTTGTTCTCAGAGAGACCCTGTCTGGATAAAAAATGATAAAGGGTTCCACAGCTATGAGAGCCTGTAGCTCTGAAACTCATCTTGCAGAAGTTATTGCTAAGAGCAGAGCGGTTTTCCAAGATAGGAACTTTATATCCGCAGTAGCAGCTGGCTCAAAAGGAGGTAAGGTGAGTTTTTCCAAGACATAATTGAGGTCCCATGCAGGTATTGGCATTCTCCTTGGAGGCCTTAAGTTTTTGGCTCCTCTGAGATACTGCCTTAATAAAGGATGAGAAAAGAGTGGTGGCTCTGTATTTAATGAGCCAAAATGGTAGAGGCATGGATTTTAATTGATGAAAAAGATAGGCCTTTGTCCAGCATCTCAGTTAAGTATTGCAAAATCTGAGGAATATTTGGGACAGCTGTATCAGTTCCTTGAGCTTGGTTCCAAGCGCAAAATCTCTTCTATTTCCCAGCATAGGATTTTCTAGTACTAGGCCTTCTGGCTTCTAAAATGACATCCATCACAGCTTTACTGAGAGGTGTGGTTTGTATGGCTACATTATCCACCATGCTGCCAAGTTTAGGGTCCTGAGTTGGCTGTGCAGAATCTGACTGTTTTGCTGGGACAGCAGATTAGGTATTTGAGGCAGGGTCTAGGCTGGGCATTGTGACAAGTTCCTTAAGATCGGATACCAGTAAGGGCGTGGCCAGTCTGGGGCAATCAAAATCATTTTTGGTTTCTCCTGCCTGACCTTTAGGAGTACCTTGCAGGGGAGAGGCAGTGGAGGAAAGGCACATACTGACAGGTTTGATCAGTTGAAAGATAAGGCGTCCACTTTCCAAGCTTGTCTGTGATAAGTCCTTGTGCAGAATCTTTTTAGTTGATTGTCTTGAGGGGAGGCAAATAGATCTATGTCCGGGCTTCCCCATTTCTTTGTTATCATGCTGAAGACTTGTGGATCCAGGTGCCACTCGTAGGGATCCATGAGGTTTCTGCTTAGTTCATCTGCCCGAGTATTTTCCTTTCCTGGCAGGAATTGTGCCTGCAGATAAACTTGGTAAGTCAATGCTGTGTCCCATAAAGCCATGGCTAGTCTGCACAGGGGATAAGAATGAGTGCCCCCCTGCTTGTTTATGTACCACATGACCATGGTGTCTGTCTTTATCAGTAGTTGTCCCGGATGAAGTAGGTCCTTGAAGGCTGTCAGGGCATTTTGAACAGCTAGCATCTCTTTTTGATTGATATGTAGATGCTTTTGGTTTGTGGGCCAGGTGCCCGGAAAGCCTCTTCCTGCCATGTGTGCCCCCCAGGCATAATCCGATGCATTTGTCGTTTGGCTCTGCCTGGCTGGGGGTGGTGAGAATGACTGTCCCTTGTTTTGGTGACAAGCCTTTGCCCACCATCGAAACTCCTGTTGCAGGCAGGGAATTAGAGTGATCATTGTTTCCAGACCGTGGCAATGCTGTGTCCAGACACTTTTTAGGTACCACTGAATTTTCCTCATATGCAGACTTGCATATGGAATTAGTAAGATGCAGGATGTCATGAAGCCCAAAGCCTGCAGAATTTTTCTTGCAGATAACTGGGCCTTTGTTGCCATTTCCTTGAAATAGGTAGTCAGGTGCCTTTGTTTGTCTGGAGTGAGATAAGCCATCTGGGCAGTTGTATTTAAGCTTGCAACCAGGAATATTATCTCTTGATAGGGTACTAGCTTTGATTTCTTTTTGTTGACTGTGTTCCCTACACATGTTAAAAGTCTCATCACAAACGTCAGATGCTCTAGTAGAATGTCCTTGTTCTCTGCTTGTATGAGGCAGTCGTCCAAGTAAGAATATATTTGTATTCCTCTTTGTCTGCAGTAAGCAATTACTGGTGCCAGGCACTTTGTGAAGACCCTGGGTGCAGTAGATAAGCCAAAGGGCAGTGCAGAGAATTGGTAATGCTTTGAGCCAGCCTTGAATCTGAGGTATATTCTGCATGACTGTCTGATTGGGACATGCAGGTATGCCTCTTTTAGGTCTAAAGTCAAGAGCCAAGCCTTGCTGCCCAGCATTGGCATTAGCTGCTGTAAGGTCAACATCTTGAATTTTGGTATATCCAGGAAAGGGTTTATAATAGATAGGTCCAGTATTGGTCTCCATGCTTTGTCCTTTCTGGGTACCAAGAACAGTCTTGAGTAAAATCCTTGTCCCTGCTCTTGCTGTGGTACTTGCTGAACAGCCCTCATGTCCATGAGAGCTGCAACTTGTTTTTGAGCCTCTGCCCATTGATATTTTTTTGGCAGGTCTGGACAACCGTTTGCCCTTGGCAGGGTATGGAAATGAAACTTGTAGCCTTGTGACACTGTCTAGAACCCATTTGTCCTGGGTTATAATGTGCCAATTTTGAGAAAAAAGTGCTAGTTTTCCCCCTAAGGGTGCTGCCAGAAGACAAGTGCTTGGCGCAGGCAGGGGGAAGTCATTGGGACTGTTTCCTGTACGATTATGATTTGTCCTCTCCACCTTTGGAGGTAGAAGCACTCCACTGCTTAGACCTGTAGGATCCTTGCGGCTGTGATCTGCCTCTAGGGCATCTGGATCTGCCCCTCTGAGGTCTGTCTGAGACTGGAAAGGACCAATTCTTTGTAGGTCAGTGTCTGCTAAATCTAGGTGGCTGTACCTGTAAGAAATCCTTGACAGTTTGCATAGATTTAGCTTTGTCCTCCATTTTCTTTAACACCTCTTCTGCCTTAACACCAAACAAGGTATCATGTTGTAAAGGAGCATCTAATAATTTTGCTTTAACATGGTCAGGCAGATTTTGTTCCTTTAACCAAGCATGCCTCTTAATGACAGAACCCGTAACAGCAGCCCTGCAGGAGGCCTCCAGAGAATCAAACCCACATTGCAAAGTATGCTTTCCAACTTGTTCAGTTGCATGCAATAAATCCTGCATTTCTTTGTTTTCTGCACATTCAGAATTTGCCATAATTTTCTGTTTAAGCAGTGTCATGATATATTGCTGATATTTGAGCATAAGAAACTAGCAATTTAAGGCCCTTATAGCCAAAGTAGCAGATGTGTAAATCTTTTTTCCCCATCTATCCAGAGCCCTAGAATCCTTGTCAGAGGGGGTAGGATTTTTTGCAGTAGAAGCCTTGAACCCTTTTGGACCCAGAGAAAGTTTCTGGGTCTGCAGTAGGGTCTTTGAAAAGGAATTTATGAGAGTCAGGGACCCTGTAGTATCTGTCCGGCTTAACAGGAGCTGGAGGTAAAGAGTCAGGGGTCAGACTAGACTCCGAGAACACATCATCTACAATGTCCAACACAGGTGGAATAGCTAGAGGCCTGTGTTGAGGTAGTAAAAGGAAGTATCTGAGCCTTTTCTTAGATTCTGAAAAATCTTGGCTCTCCCAGTGGAAGTGCTCCCTCATGGTATGCAAGGTTTCCCCAAAAGAGTAGTCCTCAGCAGGAGAAGCTGAAGGAATTGATTCTTCAGCATCAGAATCCTCAAAGGGGGGGAAGAGAATATTCCTGATCAGAAGTGGAATCAGAAGAAATGGAAACCTGATCTGAAGACTCATAGTCTGTCTCTTGCCTAGGATGGGACCTCCTGATAAAAGGTAATTAAGTCTTCGGCCATTTTGAGCATCTGTTTTTTGGGCAAGGAGGTCTGTCCTTGTGACTAGTGAACTTGTTTCTTTGCCTTTAAAGGTGTTTTAGTCTTTGAAGTCTATTTAATATATAATTGTTTATGTCTGAATACACCCTCAGAAGCCGATGCCTGCTCAGCGGCTCCGGACCCATCTGAGGGAATAATCTCCGAGGCTCCAATACCTTGAGTTTCCTGTGGCTTGGCCGACTCCACGTGGGAGTCGGTAGTGGCCTGAGACTCTAAAGTAGCGGGAGTGAGGGGCTGCGAAAGCGCCTCACTGAGAACTGGCGACTTGCTTAGGAGAAGCTTCGTAGACGATTTTGGACCTCGGTTGCCTGTCTTTTTCTTTGCGTTTTTTGTTAACTCCGGTAGTTGGACGGCTATCCGACGACATTGTATAATTAAATCTTCACCCAAAATAGCTTAATGCAAAATCGTTCCAACGCTTAATAGTGCGTTGGTTAAATCTAGCACAAAAACTGACAACTAGCAACGTCGTGGTCAGGGCCTAGGCAAGGAATACAGTAAGAATGAAAGTCCTTATGAGGTATTTGCTTCCCACAAGAAATACAATTATTAACTTTTTCTGACATCGGTCTGGAGCAAGAAAAAAAGATTCCCCCAATGGGGTACTTAGCTTTTAATGAAGATTTCGGATCTGAAACTCAAACACAAAAATCTCAGGAGTCGGCCGACCGGCACTTGGGAGCTGCTTCTGCTTCGGGCACCGCGCAGCAAGAAAGACTGAATAAAATGGCATCGGCTGCATCTTTTATATCCCTGACAACCTGACGTCAGGGAAGAGGTGACAGCAACCGACGCAGGACCCAAGACTTTGGAATTCATGCCGACTGAGGGCAACCTGCCAGCAGGATAACCCAAATGTAATGACTGCAACAGTGAAACACGAAGAACATCTGCCCTAGGGCCACAAAATGATCCTAGTGTGGTGTATCTATGGTGGAATGCAGAACTAATGGCAACAGAAGAAACAAAAAGCTCTACGAGAGTTGCTCACACCTGGAATGATGGAGCCGAGTGAGAGGGCAGAGGGAACAGCAAACAAAAAGGTGTGGTGCATCCCCAGGGGTACAGACTCCAGAAGCAAACAGGCAATGCTCCTGCACTATCAGACCTTGATAATACATCATCTTGGGTGTAATGCACAGTTCTGGAATCCACACAAGGAGAAGGACACTAGGTTGCTGGTAGGAGTTCACAAGAAATCCACCAGATGGGAATAACTGAGACATATGGATCACTTCTCACTACAGACCACAAGCGACAGGAGGGAATGACACCAGGTGCAAAGATCGTGCCAGGAAAAAGTGAAAGGTTCATACTGAACATTAGAGCAGACAGACAGGGAGGAGGAGAAAAGGGCGCGCACACACATTTCGAGAAACAACTACTTCCTACATCTGCAAAAGTACTTCTTCATAGACACACAGACAAGCCTACTAATACAGTAGTCTCCACAACAAATGTTCAAACTGTTCTTAAAAATATCTAAACTAGTGCTTCTTTTAATATAATTTGACAGTCTATTCCAAGTGTCAGCTCCTCAAAGAAACAATTATTGCATCTCTCATTCCTATATAATCTCCAAAACAGGTTGTCCCATGACTAGTACTTTTTGATGACCCAAACATTTCCAGAAGTAGTCTCCAAATGCCCTTTATACCAGACTAAAGTCTTCTCTTAAATAGCTACACAATACACTGTACAGGTTCATGTATTTTAACTTTTCAAAATAACCTTTCACATCCATGGATATCTTTGATACGTGTCCACTGTACTCTTTCCAGTTTATAACAGAAAAATGACCAGCACCACCAAAATTTTGTAGTTCGTAGACACGGTACTAAAATCCAGTACAGGAAATATTTAAATTCCTTGAATCTCACAAAATCATGGACTGGTTTTGGTTATATGCTTTCTGAAGAGATCATGCTTTCTCATACTCACCCAGCAGGCATGTAAAGGATTTAAACCCAGAACTTCTGCAGGGTATAGTTCTAAGCACATCATGTTAAACCTTTATGTCAAACTGCCAGACTTATTAATCAATACAACATCATATGTGTGAGTGGTGTAGAAAAAATCTTTTATGTAATTCTGACTTGGATTTACAAAAATTATTTTGAATTTCAAATGTAGCTGGGAGAATAGGATGGCCAACTCTGTCCCGAATGCAAAACTTTAGATAAAAAGACAATAGGGTGGAGGAGACTTAACATAGGGCATGAACTGGGAAATGGCACAATGCCTGGAAACTAAAGGAATAGTAGCAACACTGAAGACATCTGAAAACCTTAAGATGATTTTCTTTTCTTTATTTTGCAGGTATGCTACAGTGCTAGGAGACATCATCTATACAGAGAGGTTGTTCCACAGCAGCTCACTCTGGGAATTTGAGGAGCTTCTTTTCTGCCATACGAAAAGAAAAGCTGTGAGCTGGCAATCTTACTGGGAGAGGAATGAGCCACTGAGGGATGTGGATGAAGTTGCCGTTCCAGTTCTGTGCATCTGCAGTAAAGACGACCCAATAAGAGGAAATGTTGACAGTACTCTGCCGCTGGAGCTTTTCAAAACCAATCCATATCTCTTCCTCTGGCTAACTAAACATGGGGGTCATTGTGGCTTTATTAGCCAAGATTCCACAATATGGAGTCACCGGGCTACCCTTCAGTTCTTCAAATCAGTCACAGAGTTCTTCCGAATGGAGGAGAGAAGACTATCAGGTCCTAGAAGAAGCTCAGTTCTACTATATAGACAAAGGAGAGGAACACTTCAGAAAAGGGAGCGTGCCTATTCCAGCATTAACATCTTCAACTGGCAAAGATCATATACCAGGTGATGGAAAGAAGCAATAGCAAAACAAAGTTTTTTGTTTAATTTTCGGTCGGAAGGCTGGGCCAGGGGTTTTCAGCTACAAACTGTTACAGCAGAGTTGAGAAAAATATTACACAGAGTTGTACCAAAATGAAACAACCCACTATTGTTAAAGAGATGTACTGCACCTCTGTATTTAACTATTACTTTTTCCTGGGGAGGGGGAGTCTGTTTTTGTTGCATTTTACATCTTATAAACACATATCCAAAGGCTCATGCACTGTATTATCAACATTAAAACAATTAACCTTTATTATATGAAGGAAGTCTTGCCATAAGTGTCTTAAACTGCACTAAAAATGTTGAAGTTACTGAATCATTCAATGAACAGATTTTCTTCCCGTTACAACAGTTAGAATACCTGAACTTCAAGTCTGAAGCAGACTGGACTTTTAAATTAAAAATGAACAAATAATGGAATTGTCTTGCACTGAAAGTAATTTACGTTTTATATGCACACATTTAGAAGGTTCAAGACACCATCTTCAATCTCAAAAATATCTAAGCAAAGTATCCTAAACATGAGCCCTATGGTTACTATGTTGGTGCAGGTATTACAGAAGACTTCTACTTTGGTCTTCTGTAAACTTTACAGTAGGGATATAAACCCTTCCTCTACCTGCTGGATTGGACAGTGTGTTTATGAGGGTTCAATTTTAAATTAAAGTGTAGGGAGCTGCATTAGGTGCGCCTATAAGGACCTGCAGCAATGCAGTGGCAAAGCCTGCCCTGGACAGAGTAGAGATGCAAATGGTAATGTTTTGTAAAGGTGTGAACAGAACTCAAAGTAGCAGCCTCTAGAATGTCTTTGGTTGGTACTCCTCCGAGAAAGGCTGTTGAAGCAGCTGCAGCTCTGGTAGAATGAGACCTAATGCCCATTAGGTTGGTAGCCTCTTTTTTTAGGGGAGACCCGAGGTGGTATTTACACTACTAGGAGAAATTTGGCCAAGGCTTTGGGAACATCCCATCCTCTTTTCGATAGGTGCTATGGGATATTTTACAATCACCTAAGCTACCACCAACCTAGGCAGCAAGGACCCCAATTTTACATCCCCTTCAAAGGATGACACAGAAGTAGTGAGAATTCTGATGCTATTTGTTTTGCAGACGTGCAACAGTTCTACAGTGCGGGATCAAAGGATGCTTTGTAGGCAAGGCATAGATCGCCTCTCAAAACTCTGTAGGAGACCAAGTACAGGGACAGGGCTTTGAGGCTAATAAATCTATTTCTTTTTTTATCTGTGCCTTTCTGTATGTCCATTTATTCCATGCCCACAATTTCGAATTTCCCCATTTTAGAAGTTCTCTCTTTTTTTTTCTTTAAATATCCTAGCTCACTTTATACCAAACATGTCATAAACTTCAATTAAAATATCCCATTACTGTTATTTTAGGTTCTTAGTAGTTACTAGGCTGCATTCCAGGCGACTATTCAGGAGGCTAGCTCAAATTCCTTGTTGCCCAAGCACTGTAAAGTTAAATGACTTGCTCAAACTCACGTAGAAGGCAAATGAAAGCCGAGGGAATCAAGCCCGTACTGCAGGAACGGGTTCATTAATACTGAAGACCTCACAGTCATAAGGACACAATCAATAATCATGCAGTACACAGGAGGTAACAAAATGGTGCATTGTCTTCACCACTGCACCCAAGCCATGTACATAAAAACTATTTCAGTTTAATATTTACAGTCTTGAAAACAGAAAGC
Source organism: Protopterus annectens (assembly GCF_019279795.1). NCBI lineage: Eukaryota > Metazoa > Chordata > Ceratodontiformes > Protopteridae > Protopterus > Protopterus annectens. The sequence goes on along the minus strand of NC_056747.1, from coordinate 757,330,849 downwards.
GGAGGGATAAGAACAAAACATTTAAAGTACTTCAGTTTAATGCAATCCATTCAACCCAAGCAGCAATATGCTTTGAAATAAAAAACGGAAAGATAGATTAAGAAAATAATTTGAAGATACAGGATAGAACACACATGGGAAATATAACAATGGGTATTTATTTTCAAAGAAAGTATGAGGAAAGATTGTTACAGCTTTCCTAAGGAATGAACAGCATGAAAACAGTAATCAAATTCAAGAATATGCGGTACAGACAAAATTCTTATGATGGCTGGAAAGAAAAGTTAATCAACAACTTTTAACATATTCAGAAAATAGGTGGTTCTGCTGTATTAGTTCCTTGTGCTTGATTCCAAACACAGAATCTCTTCCATTTGTCAGCATAAGATTTTCTAGTACTAGGCCTTCTGGCTTCCAAAATGACATGCATCACAGCTCTACTGAGAGGTGTCGTTTGTATGATTACATGATTAGCCATGTTGCCAGCTTCAGAGTCAGTAGTTGATTGTGCAGGATCCAATTGCTTTGTTGGGACAGTAGCTGTGGTCTTTGAGGAAAGGCCCAAGCTGGGTATTGAGACAGGTTCCTTAGGATTGGGTACCAGTATTGTCGGGGTCAGTTCGGCGCAATTAATATCTTTGGCTTCTCTTGTCTGACTTTTAGGAGGACCTTGGGTAGAAGGGGCAGAGGAGGAAAGGTGTAAACTGATAGGTTTTTCCAACTGAAGGATAGGGCGTCCACTTTCCATGCTTGTCTGTGATCATGCTTCTGCTTCGGGCACCGCGCGGCAAGAAAGACCAAAGAAAATGGCGTTGGCTGCATGTTTTATACCCCTGACGACCTGACGTCATGGAAGAGAAGACAGCAACCGACGCAGGACCCAAGACTTTGGAATTCAGGCCGACTGAGGGCAACCTGCCAGCAGATTACCCAAATGTAATGACTGCAACAGTGAAAAACGAAGAACATTCCCTTTCACCAATGCAAGGGTCAACTGGGAAGGGTGGCATCAGTTAGATACCATCACGGCTGTTCATATTTTTATTATTTTCTCCCTGGCACTAACTGCTTACACTCAGCTAGGCAAATGAGAAGAGCACACAATGGGCCATTCATGGAGGAAGTCTCCCTCACCTCAACAAGAGGCATTCACTTCAAATGGCCCTGCTTCCACAGCAAGAGTGGTGGTCTCTCCAGTCTGCACCAGGAATATCTCCTTGTCCAATGTGTCTGAGAGTGCATGTGAACCCCCAACCCTACCAAGAGAGATGAGTGGGCCACACCCATTTATCCCTCCTTGTCCTTGCCTGGCTCCTTCAGTGCTGAAGCTGCTAAATGAATCCAATTCATCCGGGACACAGTACAGGCTCCATCCCTTTTCACCACAGAACCAGGTTAGGACCAAAACTGTAATATGCCTCCACTGCCAACACCCAGTATGAAGCGACCTGATGGAGGGGGGAAACGATGTAGTTCTGTCCAGACATACAGACTGGTTACCACAGGCTGCAGTCTAGGAGATATACTACACTTGCCTGGATGGGATGAAGGTTACCCTTCCTTACAGAAAAGCATGCAGATGGAAAAGAAGCAATAGAAGCACAATATACCATGATGGCTGCCTAAATGACAGTCCTGCAAATAGCTATTACCCCCATGGATATGAGAAATCCCCACAATAAAACAAATAAGCTGAGGTTCAGTTTGGGGAGGTGCGACAGTCAGCAAACATGGTAGTAAGAAGAACTCAGAAAGATTCTAGAAAATGTTATTGCTCAAATTAAGTTATTCTTAAAAAGTGTATGCCACAATGTATGTAGCATATGCCAAGCTGCATTCTTGGCAACATCCTTCTGCTTCAGGTGATAATGTTTTCTGGCTTGTTCTTTTTGCATTTTTTTGTATTTCCTGACTGCTCCATCATCTTAACCTTCTAAGCCACGTTCCTTGAGAATACAGTGGCCTCTTTCTTTTTGCTTCTTTCATTATCAGCATCAGGATAGCCACTCTGTGGTGTAAACACTGTTCTAGATGACCTGTCATATTTAACATGGAGGACACTCCAACCCCATGTAAAATGGAAAAAAGGGGGTTGACAATGACAACAACCTAACCATCATGTAGCAATGCCTTTTTTTCTAATAACGGAATTCATTCTTCCTCTCTTAAATTGCTTGCGACAACTATGAATTTAGGCACTAGTTCATAGCAGTGCTGATTCATATGAATTCCAACACTGCAAGAGTCTTGTTTTTTTCTGATTGGTTTATGAAGTAATACTTTTAGTAATGTATAAATTGTGACATACAATGTACAACTGTGCCACGTAACATACAACAATATGGTGACCACTTCTCCCCAGTCCCCAGATGACCACTCACATTCAATTTTAAAACCCTCTACTCAGCACAATCTGTAAATACTGGAATATGAGAGAAGAAAATCTGGAAATATTGGACTTTTTCAGAATTTGTTGGACTTGTGGGGGACTCGAAAGCATAGGCTGTACTTCATGTCATTAATGTTCAGTAAAGTGCTTTGAGGAGGGGAAGAGGATGGAGAAAGTTAACTGCAAGTAAACACTTTTTTTCTTAAATAGAACTATTTTTGTGGTGTGTGGTTTTCTTTACATGTTAAAAAAATAACTTGAGAAAACTTTATTTTGTAAGTGTAATGGGGATTGTAAACAGGTCCTGCTGTTCTTTATTTTCTTTCTCCCTGCTTCTTCTTCAGTTTTAAGAAATGTAGGCACTGCAATGTAAAAGAAAAAGTATGACGAGAGAAAAATTAATGTGCTTTTTCTCATTCTTGCATAGAGGAAGGACTGGATGAAGGACCTTATATTGATCTGGTAACAAGTTTTAAGAGAGAACAAGTAAATGAAAAAGAATATTGAATATTACGAAACTATTTTTCTAGCAAATGCATGTGTGCTTAGTAGCAATTCTGCACCTGATCTTAATGTTTCCATGGAAACAGTCCGTTAGAGAGAAATTGTCTGTCTGGTTCTCATGTCTCCATTGAGACAAACAGAGAGAGAAACTGGCTACAGTCTGGTGGACAGTTATTGGCTAGGACATAATGTTCAGTGAAAGCATTCAGGGATTTTCCTAGCTGGGAGAGCTATAAGCTATGACAAAACAAATTAGCACTACTTAAAAGCACAGGCTGCATCATGCATTTTAGCACTCATAACCTATTTTTAGGTTAATTCAAGTCTAAGTGTGGCTGTCAGTTTGGGACTTTTGTTCCTATTAGGAGGGTAAAACCTCAATATTTGAAGATGTAGTTTTGTCTGTTAGCACTACATTAACAGGTTTTATGGGGGTACTGGAGGTGTGTTTGCTTTTTTGTTTGAGGGCTTTCAATAAAACAAAAAGGCTTGTAAGATGTAACATAGGCTCAAATGGATACGACAATAAACAACTGTATAAATTTCAACCTGCCAAACAGTGGATGCATGTAACACAAAAGCTGGAACTAGACATTTAACAAAAAAGGTGTTATACATAAAAGGTGGGAATAGTAACTTTTAATGCAATGATGCTTTCTGTAATGTCTTTAAATGTCAACGGTCAGAGAGATCTTTAGAAAAAAGGTAGGAGCAAACTACTTAGGAAAAAAATGGGAATTCTGGGAACAATATATACGGGGGAGGAATGAGGTTTAAAAAAAGGCAAGACTTAAATGAGCTAGATCATGTTTAAAAACAACTGGGTAGATTACAAGTGATGTATAATGTTTGCAACTGGGAGTGTGTGTCAGTACAGTTTGTTATGTAAAATGCTTGCAACTAGGATTGTGCTGGTGTGGTTTGTTTTCTTTTATATAGATGTATGACTGCTTATGTCGTAAGTGATGGTTTATAATTTAAAAAAAGGGGCAGGAACTGAATAATTTATGTAATGTTGCTTAGGTTATAAAACATATCAATATATGCGAAGCATAAGGTTTGTTAATTTTAACTTAATACAGTTTGATTACATAATACAGCTTGATTACTTTTATACAAATGTAAATGTGCCTATGTCACAAGTGATAATTCAGTAAAGGTGTTTTAAAAAAAAATCTGTAAACACTGGGTCAAAAAATTACTCCTTTCACATACACTGCAGTATTATGTATGACATTATGCCTACCCACTATGTTGGGAACCAAGAAATACTCAGCTACTGGATTGTTCTGAAGTAAAAAGTATTCCATTACAAAAGTGGCATAGTTTAGTTGTTGTCTTTCGGCTTTTCCCGGTTAGGGGTCACCACAGCGGAACTCCGGTCTGCTAATGATTGGTAGTTGATTTTTACGTGCAGAGTTACCCGCCCTGATGCACAACCTTCAACGAAGGTACGCCCATTCACGCATGTCTCCACGCATTAGACGTTCTAGCTGAGAATCGAACCGAACAGCGGCTTACTGTGAGGCGACAACGCTACCGCAGCACCACCAAAGGGTTTATTTCGTCTGAAGTTACCATGACCTCAGATTTTTAAGAAGAGTTCAATGTACTGCAAATCGTAACATTTGGGTTAACCCACTTTCTGTGGTCCATATCATGGGAAGAATGTATATCAAGTACTGGATTTTTCTGCCAATAAGGAAGCTACACTGGTCTCATATCTACTCAAAACTCACCTACACATAAGCTGTGTTGCTGTACATGGTCTGCTGGTTCTTTGATCCTACATTCTCCACTGGGATATGTGCGTGTGGTAGACAAACACCTGTGCAAGGTAGTTAAAGAACTTACAACATAGGCATTTTGCTTAAAATATCCAATAATAGGTGCCCATAACCACAAACATGTCCTAACCAACCCAGTTTCACACCAAGTAATATTCTATATAAGCAAGAAATTAAAAAAGGAAAAACAAACAGATAGATGTACTAGTACAGAGGCATGTAATCTTTCTTTACTATAGCACATTAGAAAAAAATGCCAAGTAGTCCGAACCTGCTACAGAGATTCAAAGGAGTCCTGCTTATTAAGAATAATGTTGAGTATACTCATCATAACTACACATGCCTTAGTCAGATTACTGCTGCATTAGAAATCATAATGTACAGCATTATACCAAATGCAGATACCGGACCATATCAGCCTGACTTCCATAGCTTTCAGACATCCCCACACAAGACCACCCTACCCCATGCTGCAAATGTTAGCAGGATGAATGATATAAAGGAGAAGATGTCCCTTCACCACATTCGATTCATTTTGCCCTAAGGATACTGTACTGACTTTTTTGGTGGCCTCTGGTGTAGTACCCTTTTAAGGGTCTATTTCACATAGTCAAAGTCTTATAACTTCGAACACGTAATGTTCAAACCATTATGTTCGAAGTTACAAAACTTCGACTATGGATTTAAAAAAAAAAAAAAAAAAGGAAAACAAGCCCCCCTACACCCCACACCCCCCCCGCTACTTAAATATACCAACTCCAAGAGCATACCCCATTGAACAAAAATGGAGACCTCCGCTTATGGAGATTTCCAAATGCTCAAACTTTTACAAATTCGAACTTATGGTCTCGACCATATGAGGTTCGAACTTGTAAAAGTTAGACTATATGAAAGGATCCCCCTTTTAAGACATGTTTCACTGAAGATATGGCTACTAATGGTAGTTCTTGTGGTTAGCAGGCTAAAAAGGCCAATAAAAGGAAGGCTTATTGAACAGTAGCCACTCTGGGTTGAAGGACATTAGATCACTACCACAGGGAAAACGCAGTCTACTTTGCCAATTAGGAATTTGGGTGTTTTACTTCCTAGGCTCCTTAATGATTCCCATGACCCCAGGAACAGATGATATTCACTACAGGATCAGTGTGCTCTCTTCCAAGCTCCGAGTCTTAGACATGGTTCCCTTACAAACTGTCGATTAATTTCAGATAGCATTCCTGTATATGAGGCAAACAGCATTTTGAAATGCAAAAAAAAACACAAAAAGAGCCTTTTTTCAGAGGGAATAAAACCCCTGCAGCCCCAAATGTGAATGGCTACATCCACCACACCCCCACTACTTCATATACTAACTCTGAGGTCACTCCATCAAGAGGAAAGGTGTAATCCCCAGTACACCAACTTCACCCTTATGTGAAAAAGCCCGGCAGTTACACATGAAGGATCACACATTCACGTATCCACTAGTAGTGCTTCACAAACAAGCTAGTCTCCCTTGGACATTTGAAATTTGTGTGTACCAGGGCCCCTCACTACTTTGACAGAGGGCTGCATAAATTTCGAAAGACCCTTGGAGCTCTTCCACTCTATTCCTGGAGAAGTAAGAACCAGGATCAAATTGAATCCATCTTGCATGGCCTTTTTCAGTACCTGGAGTATCAGAGGTATAAGGGAAATACACATAGACCTTTAGATAAGGGGGACTGGAAATGCATCCACTGCCAGGGCGGTCTTGTAATGACACAGTAAAGAAAAGGATAAGATTAAGTGATTTTGCGGAGAGGCAAACACATCTGTCTCCGAAATGTTAAAAAGAAAGATTTTTTTGGACAGCTCTTGGGTTCAATTTCCATTCATGGGAGTCTGCTCCATATCGAGCTGAAAGAACATGTCTGTGAAGATGACCCCCACCCCCAGCAACCCAAAAGCTGAGGAAATCAAAGAAAATCACATCTAAGTAGCGGACACCAATCTCCATGCTAAGTGGAGGGAGGCAGCCCAGCCCAGTGCAACTTTAGCAGTAATTGAAGACGGAGGTACATCACATGCAGTGTACTAGCTTGCGCCACGTTCCTGGCTGTAACAAACGTCGTCTGCATGGTAATCTTCATGTGGTGCAAGTAGAAACATGCAAGCAAACAAAGGAAGGCATCTTAAACCCTCTTATCTGAAAGTGCATACATCAGCTACAGGGGGAGTAGGATTACAGACCAGGGGAAAAAAAAATCATGCCGGCCTCGATGACAACCACCCCACGATTCATGATCTGCTCTCGCTCCATTGATAAGGGAATCAATTGATAATTGTGGCAGGGGCTACGTTGGAAGGTACACAACTGGGACAGAAGATCAGCAAAAACAATTTAACATTCATGAGAATGGGTGTGCAAACCTGTCCAGGTGATCAACCAAGACATTTCATCTCAACTCAATGCAATAAACATTGAGATGGACATTTCATTTCATGCCAGATCAAAAGCCATCTTGCCTGTCACACGAGTTTAGAGTAACTTACTTGCTGACATACCACACCACTGCTAAGTTGCCTGCAACAAAGCTGAGGATTCATGGTAGTAAGATTGTTTTAAAGACCCAAAGTGCATAAATAATGACCAGCAGGTCAACTCAGTGGTACAGATAGATAAAGCCTTGACTATGAGGCAAATAATCTGCACCTGAGTAGTAACTCCTGTACTGGAAGAGGTAGAAGAGGTTGAGAATTGAGTGGCTAATGCCTGCTCACATACCCTGGGGAAGGGAGTGCTGGTCCAGTCAGCTAAAGACTTACCAGTGACAAACTGTGTAAGAACTAGGGACATGGGCTTGGATCTGCCAAGCCAGTGACAGTAGCATTTCTTTACATGCTCGTGAAAACATACACATGCAAACAGAAGCATAAGAGCACAGGAGACCATCTGATACTCTCAGTAGCCAACAAGGGGTGGGGTTAGGACTAGTTACAAAACTCTTCTGCCTCTTGAGTTCGTGACAACGTTGGGCTGACAGCAGTTTGAAATGAAGCAAGGCATGGATTGTTGGTGACAAAAGCTGTCCCTTGCAAGTCCCATTACCTGCCAATCCAGATGGTCTACTGAGGTGGCAGCAACAAACAAGTCTGATGGTCCTCAGACTACCATGACACCAACTTTCATCCCTGCAAAGATGTCAGCTCTCACTCCAGTCAGTGGCCACATAGTCATCAATTAGGAATGAATGGGTAGAAATAGGATGTGGGGCTGAAGACCAGCAGGAAGGGAGGTAAAATAACACGTAACAAATAAATAAATGACACCCAATGTATCTGACAGTAATGTGCCTGTCCTTATATGCAACCACTAGCCAAGTCAAAAACATCTAAGGTCACAGTTTGTTCTCACATGGGCTTAAAAAAAAAAAAAAAAAAAAAAAGGCATTCCCAGAATGGCCTTCACTTATGCAATGCATCAGTGGAATTTACTGTGGATGGGAGAGGGATATACATGCAACAATGGACTTCCGAGATACCAAAGACGTTTCCCTCATGTACAGTCTTATTAAGGGGAAAGCAAGAATTGAACAGGACAAGTACCCTAGAGCTTTCAGGATGATCCTTGCATTCGCTGAAGAAAGCCGCAACGCAGCCTAGGAAAACAATGACAAGAGTACTGCAAATATTTCCTGCAGAAGGACAACCTGCATATCGTTTTGCCCAAGACTGTCCTTAGAAAATACTAGTTTGTAAAGGAAATGGCTGAATTTATAAAAGCTCAGAGATGTCCCCAGGTGATGAAACACTGAACAGTGTAGTTCAAAGCTTTGCTCACCTGTTCCTGGGACATGACCTGAATTACGTAGTCATCTAGGTAAAACCAGATGTGTATGCCCTGCACCTTCACATAAGCAAACTCTACAGCCAAATACCTTGTAAATACCCTAGAAATAATGGAAAGTCCAAAGGGCAAGGTGGTTAACTGGAAATGCTCTTTTCCTGATATAAACTGGTGGAATATGGTCCTTGAAGGCAGGAATATGTATGCATTCAAACCTAGTGTGGTTTGAACGGCATCTGGAAGCAGGGGAGACAGAAATGACAAAAGGGGTGAGCATCACTGATATCTTTACCACCACAAACTTCTTTAGCCTTGGCATGCCCAGTATGGACTTGAGTCTCTCTTTTCTGGAAACTAGTTGCAACTTGGACTAGAAACCTTATCCTCATTCTAAAAACAGACTTTCTATTACTGCTGATACAAGCACATATTTTACAAGTGTTGTTTCCAAAGCTATCTTGCCTGGAGGAACATGAGGTATTCCCATAAAAGCTAATAAGCTCTCACGCCAATGTTGCATGGTCAGATAGAACTATTTGAATTTGACTGTTTCTACTTGCTATCAAAGGAGCCGGAGAAGGGAGGGGGGGTGATGTAGTGAGAACTGACAGGCACGCTCTTGGCCAAGAGGGGAGGTGCCGACTTTGTCCCTGCCCACAAATGCACGTATGCAAAATCCAATACCACTTCCTTGCAACCTATAGATCCCCCTCTATGACCCAGGAAACCCATACCATGTATTTAAACTTATTAGAAACACCAACCATCCAACTCAATATCATATTCATGGGTGAGTTTAATTACCCCACTATTAACTGGGAATCGTATACGACACCAAATGTACATGCACAAAGATTCCTGGACTTTGTAAACACAAACTCCCTGGATCAGATAGTCAATATACCAACCAGGGGTGCAACCATACTGGATCTGGTCCTCACTAACATGGCAGAATTCTGCACACCTAATACTGTAATGCCTTCCCTGGTAAGGTCAGACCACAAGAATTTTACTTAGTAAAAATAAAACCTGGACCCCCAGCTAAACCTGAAATATTCAGGAACTATTCTAAGGCTAACCTCCTGCTAATTAAGTGAGAACTTGGCAAAATTTCAAGCCCCCATAAACCTTGAGAACACTGCTGCCTATGCAAAACTGTTCATAGAAGCCCTGTACAAGCATGTTAATAGCTGCATAGAGGCAGCTGTACCCAGCAGGAAGAAGTACAGAACTAACTCAAAAAAACAAGCCACCCTGGTGGAATCATAAAATCAACAGGCTATATAACAGGAGGAAGAAAATCATGGCAAAAATTAGGAGGTGCAGCACCCAGCAGGATAAAAGCATTCTCATCAAGCTAAACAAACTCCTCGGAGGTCAAATAAAGTCTACCAAAGCCAAATCTGAGGTAAGTTTGGCCTCCCATTCAAAGGACAAGCACAAAGCATTTTTTTGCTATGTCAGCAGCCTCAAAGGCAATATACAATTGTGTGCAAAGCTCATTGTAAATGGAGCCACCTATACTGAGCCAGAAGATATAGTAAACCTCCTAGCTGATAAATTCAGCTCCAACTTTACACCCCTCTCCCCCCAAACTTCCCTCAGGAAATATCATCAAATATAACTCCCCCTACTATCATTAGGGAACAGGTCCTTAATGCTCTAAGACAAAGAACACTGCATCACTTGTCTCAGACAATATCCTAGGATGCCTTCTAACATGAAACATGATCTATCAGGGCCTCTGGAATTACTGTTCAACTGTAGCCTCCAAACAGGCTTCATGCCTCATGAATGGAGAAAGGCAACAGTCATCCCTCTGCACAAAGATGGGCCATCTACAGACCCTGGAAACTACAGACCCATAAGTCTCACAAGTCTTATATGTAAAGCCGCAGAAAGAATGATCATTGAGATGATCAAAAGAGATATAGTAAACCTCCAGACATTGGACCCAACCCAATTTGGTTTCGTCAAGGGCAGACCATGCCTACTCAACCTGGGGGACTTCTTTGAGAAGGTCACCAAAGCAATGGATGAGGCCAAAATCGTTCACACTGCCTACCTTGACCTGGCCAAGGCATTTGACACAAAACCTCATTTAGGCTTTGTTGACAAACTCAAGAGGTTAGGTACAAACCCGTATGTCACCCAGTGGATAGCCATCTGGCTCACACACAGGACCCAGGAAGTTAGAATTAAGGAGTCCACCTCTACAAAGAGGCCAGTCACAAGTGAAGACCCCTCATGGATCAGTCCTTGGACCGCTCCTTTTTGGCATTTACTTGTCAGAAGCCAAGGCCAATGTCAGTGGTCTCTGGCTGACTAAATCTGCAGATGATTGCAATGTTCTTCAGGAGGAGCTGACAAACAACTGGTGTCAGAACCATGGACTAAAACTAAATGCTAAGAAATGCAAAATAGTATCCTTTGGGAAGTTATCCATCCCTAATAACCATCATATTGACAACACACCCCTTAGAGTTGACCCAGTAGTTAGGGACTTAGGGACACACACAGATAATAATCTAGACCATCGCATGTCTACAATGGTGAGGAAATCATTCTAAGTTGCGCAACTTATAAACAAACATATGGCATCCAAGTCCAAAGAAGTCATTGTTCCATTGTATTCGGTATTCGTCAGACCTATCATTGAATACAATGCCCCCTTTGGTATGTACCTAACCAGGCATATCCAAGAACTGGAATATCCACACAGATTCCTCATTAAAAAAGAATACAGGGCAGAAGTAAAATGTCCTATGCAGACTGCCTCAAGGCCCTATACCTGTATTCAGTCTCCTACAGGCTTTTGAGGGGAGATCTATGCCTGGCATACAGGACATTGTCAGACCCCACTCAGATTAACCTCCTGCATATCCACAAAACAAACAGCACCAGAATTACCAGTTCTAAAGACTTAAACCTTTCCTGTGATATAAATAGGCCCTGCTGGAGAGACAGGTATTTATCCCAGAGACTACTGTCTATGGAACAGGCTTCCCCATCCATGTGAAGCAGAGTTCCTCCCGAACCCAATTCAAGTGCAACTTGGACAACTGGAGAGAAAACCAGAAATTCATCCCTGGTTTGGCACCTATGTCTCTAATGGACACAGGTAACCTGTAAAAGGTTAATCCCCCAGGCCCATGCTTACACTTATCAAGCATACTGGAACTTGTCTAAGATTTGGGATGCATGGCTATATTGTTTTTTTTTTTTTCTTTTTCTGTAGTTTCATGAATCTTCACTCGAGAGCAGCCAAAAATATAACATTTTATCCATGGCTATATTCAGAAGTGGTTCAATGATGTTCTTAGGCAACCAATGAATCCTTAATTATGTGCATGTCATCTGATAACCAAGAATTCAGCAGCTGCCCTAGAACAATCATATAACCACATTTAAGAATGTGCTTACAGACTGTCAAGTTGGTTTGCAAAAATCTGGAAAGATGTTGAGCAAGTGCTGCATCCCACATCTCCTCGGTTATCTTTTTGACCTACTTTATGAGGTCTCCTTGAAACTGAAATCACACTTGCGTACTTTAGCTGACTTTTTGACAGTGCGATTGATGTCACTGATAGGGGTCATTTTGTCCATGCCTCTTACTTTACCATTGGCAAACCATACAATGACTCCCCAAGCAGACACTCTCAAGCTTACCACTTAAATAATACTTGCATTAACTGATGGCTTGCTCAAAGGCTCTCTGTACACACTGATGGATTGCTAACTGGCTCTCTGTACACACAGGGTGACAGCTGGTGGTACTTTCTCATTTAATGGGTTAGTTATTAGTGGAAGCCCCTAGGTCTTTGTGCTGGGTTCCCTTCTCTTTGGAATATACTTCCTTAATGCATAGATGCTAAAGGCTTACAATTCACAAAGTTTGTGGACAACTGCAGACTGGAAGCCATTTACCGATTCCCACAGACACTCATATTTCCAAGAAGGGCTAGACAAGAGTCAGCACCGGTGGTTCTGACCACATACTTAGGCATAACGTGAAAAAATGTAGCCCAGTCATATTTGAGATTATCACATAAAAAGGAACTCTACTTAAGGTCAATATAGTTGTTAAAGGAATGAAGTTTGAGGAAAGACAGGAACTGATCCATTTTTAGTACCGTTTGTTTGACAATTATACAAAAGAATATATGTGATGTAGAATGTTTAACTGGGAATATGTTAACATGGTTTGTTTTCTTTTATATAAAAGCATGTCTGCCTATGTCTTAAATGATAATTCCATAAAGGTGTTAAACACACACACAGTTAACAGACCTAGGTATTCTTCAAAATTCAACCATCTTACAACTTTTAAATTAAAAGCAGCAATCACTGTAAACTGCTTTTGAAAGAACTGTTGCGAACAAGCTTAAAACCACATAAAATATTTACTGCGTGGTATCAGTGAAAATCTAAATCAGTAAATGAAAGGGTGTGACATATGTAATTTCATAAACAGTGCCAATACCTGAAGATAAAGAGCATCAGTGTCACCACTTGCAATACAAAAACTGTCTACTAACTGCACTTAAAATGTCTACAGTTACATGACTAACACTAACTGTTTTAGGACTTTCAACATGCACTACTACATCACACTAAAATTCTGGAGACCTACACATCTGAATGAAAACTTTAAGACATGAGAGCAATCCGTCCACATACTCCTGGAATCATCATTTTCAAATACCTGTTACTGGGGGAGGAGATTTCTGTAGTTAGCAAATTCAAATGTTTTTCCCCATGTTATTCACTGTCATGTTAAATGTTATGGCCGAGGAATTGACAACTGAGGATTTTGAGAAGAACTTTTCATGGTCAGACTAAAAAAAATAAGGAGAACTAAACTGGGAAGGGAGGTTGGCATAATGGTTAAGGTGTTTACCTTGCAGACACAAAGTACAGGGTTTGATTTTCAGTTTTAAGGGAAATTAGCTAAGCTTAAAATGGCTTGCAAGAGCATCAAGCCTAGTAGTTACCTATGAACCTAAGAAATACTCCTCCTCTTCACAGGATAGAGGAGGAAGGCTCCAATTCTTGTCAAAACCAAGGACCATCACTGGTACTTGGCAAAGGTTCCTTTTCCATTACTCTTAAATGAGACATACATTGGTTCTCTACAGCACATAATCACTAGCCAAATGAGTGTAGTATACACAGCGTGATGTACAGATGGAGGAGATGGCCTCCTCTTGAACAAGAACATAAGCAGCAGTATCTGGGTTGATAGCAGGCTCCTCCACAATGGAAATATCTGGATCTTTAACTCCTCTGCTTCCTAAATAATTCTGGGCAAGCTGAAGTGAGTACTGGTGTAGGCAGCAAGGAAAGTGTCTTTTTAAACAAATATTGAGGGTGGGATTTTAAAGGAAGTTACGGTTGAGGCAGTGTCTATGGTAATTTACTACCTGAAGCAGTAATATGGTGCCCAAGTTAAAAAAAAAAAGCCTACAAGCCTCCAGGATTCCTTACCTTGTTAATAAGAAATCATGGATGCATGAGGCATGATCTGGACTCCAAATGCTTGACCGGATTCACAATACCATATCAATTAGAAATTTTAAAGTGGTGCTGAATGGCAGTGGAAAACTTAAGTATCAGAGTAGCTTAATACATTCAGTAGGCTGCACAGCATAGGGCATGCTCTACTTGTGTGTCATTTTTTTACTGGAGGCATTACATGTTGGACAGGCGATATGCCTACACTACTAATACTGACACACAAATTGCACAGTAATATGACTGGTAAGGCGTTTGTTCAGGACCAGGAAGGGCCAAGAGCATGGGCAGCAATGCAGTTTCATGAGGCATTCCCTTCATATAGTGAGGATAAACTAATTTAGAGAGTGTTGAACTGCCCTTTTGTAGTGCAACCCACAGCACACCAACGCTCTACTGTGAAGCATAAAATATTACAGACAACATACATCAGGCAATTTGGGAGAAATCTCTGCAATTGTACAGTGGGCACAAAGGTTCCTGGATTACTTCAGGAATAGACAAAACTCACTTACATTACATGGTTCTGAATCTCATTACTGTTCTGGCAACAGACATGCAATATTGGGGTAACATTGGATAAAGTTAGGCAACTCTGCCCGCTGGTCTGACATTCCATGGGCAGACTTGGGGTTTACATTTAGAGCAGCACTACAGCACAGCAGACACCCTTCACAATGCCAATCTAGTGTTTTTGGAATCAGACCTCTAATCAGCATCAAGGTCAGTGGAGATAATAAAGCTCTGAATGACTCCCTACATATCCGTATCCTTGTCTCTGAAGTCACAAGAGAAGTTGAACCACCCTTAGTAAAACCTGAAAATGGTCAGGTTCAGACTATTTTGGTTAGAACTCCTATGTTCTCTTAAAAGAAGGTTTGTCTTGTTTTATCTGTTTGTGCTGTTTCCAAGTATTTAAACAGAAAACGTTATCTTACCTTTTCTTTTAAAAAACAACTCAAGATGTTTTTCCATCACCGAGGAGCTAGAATACCTGAAAACCTTAGACTGCCAAAATTTCACTATGCTCATGTCCCTCCCTATAGAGAACATTGTGTAGAATAATCCTTGAACAATACCAGACTACCACAAAACACTTTTGCTGAGTAGTTCTGAAATCTTACTCAGATTTGTAGTATCTACAAAACTGCAAATAATACCCGAAATGATGAAAACACAGTATGTGATGAGAAAAAAATAAATACATTTGGTCAAAAATAAAACACTAAGTTGCTAGCTCTATAGCATAGAAGCCTAAAGCCCTGACTAAGACACGAGTTTAAACAGCGGCTTGGGTATCTTTAGGAGCTGGAAGAGGGAGATGGATGTAACCTACCACCTCACCCTTTTGGAGGGGGCTCTGACTTTTAACATGGTTGACACCTAGCAGAACACTATGCGTCTTCACTATGAAGATAAGAGTTTATGAAGCCTGTGCTGAATTTTGCAAGTTGCACAGTCAGCTGAAGGGGATTCAGCATGCAGAGGAATATATCCATCTCAGAGGGCCCTTGAAAGAGCCACAGCAGGGGATGGGGGTGCTCTGCCAGGGCAAAAGGCAGGTCAGCCCTCACGACCAGCAAGCTGACCTGCTCCCTACAACCAGATTCTCACTATGAGCAGATGAGCTCATGTGAGATTCCCAAGTAGGAACGAATGGGCTTGTACGGCTCTCGCCTCATCCAGAAATTCCCAGCTTCCATGACTATGGAACAAATGGACTGACTGGATGCAGGCAGAGGAGACACTAGGCTTGGTCCTGAAAGGAGAGGAGGGGGCATTAGAAAGAGTCACTGTGAGCTGAAAACGATCAAGCACTAAAGCGACATCAAAGCCACTTGAAGTGAGAATGGATTAAGACATGGAACAGTAGATACAGAATCTAAATTGTTTTTATTTATTATTTGATATTTGTTTACAGGGAAAATCTAACTGGGTATGAGCCCGTTTTCAGTTAAGACCCAGGAAGAAAAGCTCCACAGTAAACATTAAACAGAATTAAAGAAGAAAAACAAAATTGAACAATGGTTACAAATATTAAGACAATAACAAAGTAATACTTTCTTTTATTGTATTCACAAATTGTAAGAAAAATATAAGGCAAGCAATAAAGTTGACCATACATTATATACAAAATAGAAGAGAGTTCCTAATATGCAAGTTACATAACAAAGCATGAAAAATATATAACAGAATAAGTAATAGGTTGTAACAGCCATATACTCTTTCTGGCAGGAGAACTAGGTAATAAATTTCAGTCATAAATTCTGGGCTAGATAAAGGCTAGTGTAAGAATATAAAGAAAGGACATTAGAAAGTTAAGAAATTAAAGAGAAGTGGGGCTAGAAAGTAGGCACTGCAGGAAGGGAAGTAGGATATATCAAGAAAGTGTAGTAATAGTGGGGAAGAAGGAAATAAAAAAGGGAGAGTACTAAGATGGCAAGAAACATGGGCAGATCCAATTATTGGCAAGATGTTCTTTCAGCCTAGACTTGAAGGAACAGTAGTAAGGTACAAGTCTGATTGCTTCTGGAATGCTATTCCATGATTTGACAACACAGTAAGGGTACAGACTAACCCAGTTAGCTCTCTGGGCTTTGTAAATAGATAGTAGATACTTGAGAGAGAAGCACAAGTCACGAGATAGAATATAGTGTTGAAGTAGGGATGATGTAGTTTGCGAAAATGAGGAGTTGCACCGTATTTTGTGAGTTAATGTTAGTTGATTAAAGGTGAGAAGGTGGAGTAGTTCAAACCCATTTAGGGACTTGACGGCAGAGGAATGCTGGGAGTAGTGGGCCTGCCCTGTGGCAAATTTAGCTATTTTATTATAACATTGACTAGGTTTTGCTTTGAGGGAAGAATGAAGATTGGTTAGAACAGGTGAAGCATACAGAAGGGAGGGCAAGAGATAGGTGGTGGCAAGGGTTAATCTTGTGGAGTTAGAGATGAATCTCTTAGCCCTATACATCATGCCCAATTTTTGATTAGTTTTTTTATGTTGTTGCTGACATGTAGGTCAAACTTAAGGATTGTTGTTAACAGTTATGTGAAACCACATCAACTGAAGTATTGTTCAGAGAAGTAATAGCAAAGTTAGAGGTATCTGGAGAAAATTGTTTTGGCAAAAATAGTAGAAGTGTAGTTTTTTGGGGGTTAGTAGTAAATGGTTGTTGGTGACCCAAGACTCAATGGAACTGAATGCTTCTCGAGTTAAACCCTGTAGATGAGAGAGTCCTGGCAGAGCAGATTAATGTAGAGTCATCAGCATATTGAATTAGGGTGGCTTGTTTGGTGCCAATATTAAGATGGTCAATAAAAATGTTGAAGAGAAGTGGACCAAGTATTGAGCCATGGTGTACCCCCAGTGTTAACAGATAAGTAAGGAGAGGAGAGAAGTTAGAGTTCCATTTGACAGACTTGATATCTATTAGAGAGATAGCTAGTGAACCATTGTAAAGATGTTTTGGTTAAGCCCAGAAGAGATAGTTGGGATAAGAGTAGGGGGTGGGAGACGGTATCAAAGGCTTTGGATAGACCTAAGAACAGAGAAGAGTACGTTTCCGGAGTCATGATCTTTGTTGACAGCATCAGTAAAGGACAGTAGAGCAGTGATAGTGGTGTGTGCTGGTCTGAATCCATATTGGGTGGGACAGAAAATATTATTGTCAAGTAGGTCTTGAAGAAGTTGTTTATGGATACATTTTTCTAGAATTTTTGATAGTGTTGAAAGAATAGCAACTGGCCTATAGTTAATAGATTAATGTGGAGGTGCCACCTTTGTGGAGAGGAATGATGAGGGATTTTTTAGCACAGGGAGGGGACCATCAGCCTCCTTGATGGATCTATTAATAATTATTGAGACTGGGTAGGCAATTGAATCAGCAGCCATTTTTAGCAATTCATTAGGAAGATTGTCTGCAGGGGGGGAACATGGCTTGAGCTTGCACAGGAGGGATTTGATGAAGGAAGCAGCAATTGGGTGATAGGAAAATACAGCGTGACAGGTAACAGGAGGATGAAAGAGGGTAGAAGAAGATGGAATGAATTTCTTAGTGATAGAAGCTGAGTTGCTATGTCAGGGGAAGTACTATCACAGGAGGGTTGGGGGGAGGACTGACTTCCTGAGTTTAGGATTTTTTTTTTTTTGATAGTGTGCCAAAAGGTTTTTGGACTAGATTTGTGCCGATTTTGTGGCTTTGCATAGAATTGTTTTTTGTCTAACTTAACCGGTTTCTGTACAAGGTTACACAGTGCTTTGAAATGCTGTAAATTATTGCGAGTCTTATGTTTCAGGTAAATTGTCCAAGCTTAGTCTCTTTTGCACGAGTGATCTGGTATAGACAGAAAGCCAAGTAGTATAGCTGGTTTTGACTATTTTCCTTCTGAAGGGAGGTAAACTGTCTAAAGTGTTTAGGAATGTAGAATTAAATTGTATCATCTACTGGCAAGTATTTAAGGAAGGACCAATTGATGGAGTTTAGTAAATTTGAAAAGGCCTGCTGGTCAACGTTGGATAGGTTTCGTACTGTCTTGTAGGTGTGTTGTCTATATGAATGTGAAATAAGTCTAGTTGTATAGATGGGGTGGTGATCACTAACAGAGGCTGGAAGTGTTTTGGATTGAGATAAATTATTAGGATGGGAGACCAAATTCCAATCAATTATTGAACCATTTTGGTTTGCATCACTGGTAAAGTTAATGAGTAATTAGTTGAGAAAATTCAAATAGGTTTATGCTACCTGTGGGAAATGCAAGTTAGGTTTCTGCCAGTCAGTGCTGACATCACCTAATATTACTGGTTCCAGAGAAATGTTTTCTGATACCCAAGACAGGATATTTTCCAGAATTGATAAGTTATTGCTGGGGGGGGGGGGTATGTATAAAGCTATAATGCAGAGACTTTTATTATTGTTTAATTTAAGGTAGGTGATCAATAGTTCGGATTTGTCAAAGGAGGGTATGGATTGGTTGTGAGGGGTTAAGGAAATAGAATCAGGACATATTACTGCAACATCACGTCCTTTTAAGTCGGTTAGCTCTGAACATATAAAACCTGGAGGAAGTACTCTGGTATCCTTTATGTGTGGTTTAAGCCAGGTTTCAGTGAGTATGTCAGGAGAATGTGCAGTCATCCAAGCATGCAACTCAGAAATTTTGTTGCAAATGCTGTGTGTATCTACCGAGATAAATTTAAGCATATGTTGTTTACTTGGAATATGGATTGAAGATGTGGATTGTGAGATGTTGGCACCAGGGTTAGGGTGGATGTCACCACAGATGTGGTGAAATTTCAAGATTGTGTAGTAAAAACAGGATTTCATTTTGGTTAAATTGTCAGTAAGTGTAATGTTAAACAGGTACAGCTGTGTCTGAAACAGTTTGGGTTTAAAGAACAATATAATGTCTGTGTGAAAGAGATGAGTGGTGATGGGTAGGGAGTAGTGATGTGTTACTGATGCAAGAGGTGGTGCCTGTAGGAGAGCTTAGAATAGGTTGCACAGGGGACCAGATAAGATGATAGGGAAGAGAAGAGATGGAGAAGAATATCAGGAGATAGGAGAGTAAGGACAGTAAGGAGAATAATTTTAGATTAGGGATTATTAGAGAGTTAAATCAGACAAACTACTTAAGTGGATAAATTATAATTAATGAAGGAAGGGGAGTAGTCTGTGGATAGGGTGCTACTGTGATATTAATAGGTACATGTTGAGAGATTGAGTGTATGGATGAGGAGGGTGGCGCTAACAGAGGATGGCAATGATGGTGGTGGAGCTGGCAGATGAAGGGATGTGATATGGATAGGTTAAATGTAGAGGTAGTGGGGGCAGGATGGATTTGGGGGCAGGGCAGGGGAGCAAAGTGAGCCCGGAGGGTGAAAAAAGCAGGATGACACCCCAGAGAACAAGAACCAGCAGGTAAGTAGTCAGAAAAAAATATCAGTAAGGTTGCAGCAAATCTATTTAAGATGATGATTACAGGGCGAGTTAAGTACTGGGTGCAAAGTAGTAAGGTATACAAGGGTACATTTACAGCTTACAAATAATATTAGCTTACGGGCATTTGACACTCCTCCTTAACTAAGTACAGTGGAATCAGAAACTGCTACAAGTATAATTCCCAATTAAATAAGCTGGGGGGGTGTGCACACAACACAGACTGCAAGTGTAACAAACGCATTATATTAAGCACAACTATTCAAGCCAAGTAACATTGCATATTGAAAAACCAGTTAAAGGGAAAAAAACAACTACACACATTTTCTTATTTACAAAGCTTTTTGGCAGGTTTGCAGACAGCTTGCAAGTGACTTTTGTTGTTCTTGAGTCCTGAGTGTTTAACATTATCAGGGGAGAGCCTTGTAGTTTGGAGATGATGGGGGGGTAGCAGAACTAAGGGAGAAAAAGAAACAAGAAGCAGCAGGTTGGAAGGATAGGGTTAGATAACTATCATAACTCGGTTACATTAAGAAAAACTGTTTTTTAGTAAGCTTGAAGTAGAGTTTGACAGACAAAGTAGATACAAGGAAAAGATCAACAGTCTACAGATTATGAGTTACAGCTACAACATTATGCATACTATAGTATTCCTACAGTAAAAGCCTTGAAATGACATCTTCAAAATTAAATACTTTCATACAGATAAAGCTTAGTTCATATGAGAACTAAAACAGCTTACAGTCAAAGTACACTGGATTCACTTCCTGTAAAAATAAAATGCCTTCTCAGAACCATCACATAGCTCATGTAGAAACCTCAACTAGAATACAAAGTACAACAGTATACTGAATCCAAGCTACTGCTGCAGCACTATGTACGATATACTATGCCTGTAGTTAATGCAGACTCTTAAGGAGAATAACAAAAGTCATCCAGTTTTACATTCATAAAACAGCAGGGAGTATTCTAAGAACTAAAGCAGCACGCGAATGGAGAAGAGAGATTCTGCCGATGGGGATGACTGTGGTTAGGGACACAGATTATAGGCAAGAGGTGGCTGGAATTTACTGGAGAAAAATGGCAAAGGAACCAAGGTACTGGGAGCAAATAACTAGAAAGGGAAAAGTAATAGAATGAGAACAGCCCAAGAATTTATTTATACTGCAGGTTAGAGATTGAAATCAATTCTTGATAGGGAAAGCAGAGTATAAGCAAAGAGAAAGAAACAGGGGGGGTCCTAAATGAAATACCATCACTGGTAGAGTTTTTAATAGAATCTAAAACAGAAGCTGCTATTAAAAAAGGAATAATTAGTAGAGCATATAAAATATTGCATGATAATTATAAGAATCAATCAGAAGAGCTTAGAAAGAATTGGGAAGAAATACTGGACAAGCAATTCACAGAGACAATAGGAGAGATTATATATACATATATATATATATATATATATATATATATATATATATATATATATATATATATATATATATATATATATATATATATATACATACATACATACATTATATATATATATATATATATATATATATATATGTATTTATATCATTCACACACATATACACACACACACACACATACGGGTCCCCTACAGATGATTGAAATTCCAAAAGGCCGACTTTCATATGGCCAAGACCATTTGATTGACTTTTGAAATTCCGACCATTCTGAATGGAGATCTCCATACACAGCGGAATGGGAAGATTTCACTTTTCAGCATTGTAGTACAATCTTAGAGTTGGTATATTTAAATAGCAGGGGGTGGGGGGTGCAGGGGGGCTTGCCCCCCAGCTAACAACGTGCTGGTAATTTATTTGATGTGTTTCTGTTTTTTCAGATGTGTCTGAAGTTCCAAAAGACGATCATATGGTCTCAGCCATATGGAAGTCTGCCTTTTGAAATTTCGATCTGTAGGGAACCCATATATCTCCCAAATATGCAACGAAGTCTAGAAGATTTAGGATCTTTGCCTGGAAGTGTTTTACATAGGTATTTTTTATACCCCAAGTAGACTCCAAAGAATTTTTCCTCAGATGGACAGCAAATGTTGGAGGTGAGACGGACAAGAAAGAGGTGGTTGGAAACATATTTTTTGGTTGTGTAATGAGCTGGCAGATTTTATGGATTCCCTGCGGACCACTCTTTTGGAAATACTGGGCGAGTGAATTGGAATGACTAGGGAGATGATTTTTTTAAGCTATGATACAGAATCGGAATTGCCTACATATATAGTAATGCCTTGCTGAGTCTAACTATGGTGGCTGTCAAAAAAGCAATGACTAGAAAATGGAAATTAAAGTTTAGACTAACTTTATTAAGTAGTGAATATAGTAACAGAGCTAAAACAACTGAAATTGAGATCTTTAGAAAAGGGAAGGAGCAAACTACATAGGAAAAAATGGGAATTGTGGGAACAATATATGCAGAGAAGGAGCGAGGTTTAAGAGGCAGGAACTGAATGAGCCACGCAATGCTTAACTGACAATGACTGGATAGGTTACAAGTGATTACAATGTTTGGAGCAACAGTTGTTTCAATTGTGTCAGTGATGTATAAGGTTTGCAACTAAAGTGGTGTCAATGTTGTTTGTTTTTCATTTATATAAATATAAGATTGCTAAATTATCATGTATGACATAGGCAAAGATGTTTATTGAAAAAAAATTAACTTCTTGTTAGATGAAAAGCTTACACACAGCCATCACTTCGTACAGTTATAAAAAAAAAAATAAAAAAAAAAGTAATAAAAGATTAAAAAAATAAAAATATTTGCTTATTTAGTGTCCACACACCCAGGAAAAGGCCAATAGGGGACATCAGAGTTTACAGAGACCAGAGTGAAAGTGAAACAAAACACGGTGCCAGCTAGTACAGCATTTGAATGAGCAAAGTATCATGGGAGAAGGCATCAGAACAGAGTTAAGGTGGACAGGGAATAAGAAGAAAAAACTAAGAGTAAAACAGTGATAAATGACACCCCAGAGAACAAGAACCATCAGGTAAGTACTCATGGAAAAAATAAATCAGTGAGGCTGCAGCAAATCTATTTAAGATGCTGGTTATTGGGTAAATAAAAGGACAACTATGGGGAAAAATAAAAAAAAAAAAAAGCATTGGCTCATTGCAAACCTGTATGTATTAGACGTAGTCACTACTAATTTTAGTCTGTGTGTAACCTTGAATGCCCTCCTGGGGCAGACATCCTCATGAGAGTTTGTTTTTTTCTAAAGAAAAATCTTCCCCATAATACACTCCTGAGCCCACTGTTTCCGAGATTACAATGCCCATAGCTGGACTGTCACATGACAGTTCCATTCACTTAGAATGGAAGAACAGAGAACAAACAGCAGCTGATTTTGAGAGGCCTCAGTAAAAGTATCATTTATGTCACAGTGCCTCTTGCAAATGTGTTTCCTGCTGATGTGTTACACATTCTGTGAAAAAAGCTTTCCAAACTGCCAGCTCATTGCTGAGATAAGACTTTTTTTTAGACATTCAACTTTGATCTGCTTCAGTTTTTCATTACTCCTCCCATATTCCAGCCTTCAGCTAGCAAGAGTATCACATTTCCCACCTTGCAAGGTTCAGTTAACATAATCAGCTTTGCATGACAATACACATCAATCAGATTAGCATGCAGTCTGCCTGGTGCTTCAGTTTAAGTGTTCCCTCATCTCACTCCTTTCTCCTATCTGAATAGCTCTTTCACAGTAAATCATATTACAAAAAATGCATTTTAATATACAGGTGTATAACTATTCCTGAAAACATGCATGTAACATACAAAGATTAAAATTCATCTCTGCCACTGACAGAATTAGCTATATCTGCAAATTAATACTCAAATCATAAAAAACAATGATATTTGCTTTATACAGAATTGCAGTCTTCTGCCTTGTTAACCTCTTGGGCATGCCACTGATATCTCCTTGTATTTGTAAGTACTACTGACTTTGTATTCACATATTCAATGGTGTTCCACTTTTTTTGATGCAACTTAATATTTTCCTTCCTTCATGCTATGCAGTGCCTACTACCATTGTTTCGAACAGTGTGCATTCATTTTGTTCTTGTTCACTTTCAGTATTGTTTTCCACAACAAGCTTTTCTCTTCACTCTATCCAAATTTCATACATTTCCTCAAGAAGCTAGATAAACAGGACTAACTGCAACAATATGTTTTACACCACAGTCATTTTTTGTGTAACAGTGACTGTTGCATTTCATTTATCATAGGAATTTAGTTGTTACAGCAGGGATCAAGCATGAAATGCCATTTGGCACAGAAGCATCAACAAAGCAAATGTGATGACAATACATAGCAGGACTATACACAAATGTCAACTTGTGCACCACAGGGATGGGCTATGGCTTTAGAAAAAGAAAAGGGTGCAAAGGGCAAGTCTGGGTTTTAAACAGCTGAGCTATAACATGAAAGTTCAGGCAAGCTAGCAAACGTACAAAGAGCCCATGGCAACAACACTGCATAAAGACAGAGTATAAGAGAAAGTTAAAGACAAATCAGTTATGCAGATAAGACACCTTTCAATTAGCTTAGCATCTACAAGTGCATAACTTCTGAAGGCTGATTAATAACTCTGGCCTTCAGTACAGGAAGAAGCAAGATGAGCTAACATGTATCAAGCTGAGGAGATGAATTCATTATGTAGACATCAGGACTCCTCAGTGTAACTTCAATTGACTGACTGTTCAGCAACAGAAGAAGGTGTTATGCATATGCATGGGAACCCCAAGTCACAAACAAAGGCTTAGCACTTTCAGATGAGGTAGTAGAAGTATCACACAGGAAAACAGTTTTTAAACTGAAGCAACACATTAATTTTCACATACTACTTGTGCAAACAGTTGCATCTAAGCATGGACTGGTCACCAAAAGGTACCTCAAAATAAATATACATACAGATTTGTCCAAACTGTATTCCACTGTAACATCGGGCTATCAATTACCAGTTTTCTTACATATATACCATTCTCACTGCTTATGCAAGTCACATAAAAAAAGGCACATCACCAAATGGGAGGCAGGCATTATGGGTGACACACACTCTTGTTCACATCATATTGTGGCATTTGTATACAACTGTGAAATATACTAAAGTTGTTGTTCTTCTTTTGCTTTTCCCGGTTAGGGGTCGCCACAGCGAAACTCCGGTCCGCTAATGATTAGCAGTAGATTTTTAAGGTGCTGAGGTGCCATCCCGACATCCAACCTTCAACGAAGGCACGCCCATTCACACGTCTTTCGAACCCCACTCGACCGCGGGGAGGACATCATCAAAATGCCTGCTCTCTGCATCAGACCACATGGCTGTATCATTCTTGCTTCCACGTACAGATTATAACACTATGTAATCTGCCAGGTATGCACACTTACTGAGAAATTCATCTTCCAGAAGATGAGTACACAGACAGACATACATGACTTATCTGGAACATGCTAGAAGAAGTGAAGCCACTACTGTGTATTCAGGCATACTGATCACCTGCAATGCATAACTAAGAACGTATGAAGCACCATTGGGAACCACTTACTTCTGCAATACCACTGTAGTACCACTAATTCACGTGTAATAACCTTGCATCGGGATCTGTAATCACTACGGACAATTAGCCAAGTACTGTTAGGGATAAATGATTTCACCCTAAATCGCGTGTCTAATATTCGTTGCACATTTTCAACGTCTTCTCCGCTCAATACATATTTGCAAGAAATGTCTTCCTTTTATGATATTACCACTATATGAAGAGAGACATGACTGAGCTCTCAGAATGTGTGTCCCAGGCAGGTATGACCCTAGCCCTAAGTAGCATCCCACCTTCACCAAGAATGATACCACAATACCAACAAAAAATAATTGACTTCAACAACTGGCTTAGTTTCTGATGTCTTTCCAAGGGGATATAGTATGTCTGCCTGGGCTGACATGGTTGACAGGCCACAATGCTTAGCCAGAGATGGCCTCCACCTGTCACCCCTGGGATTCTGTATCCTGTCCAAGGCTCTTGCCTCCTACATTGGCACATAATGTAAAAAACACACAAAGGCAAATCTTCCAACATAAAAGATCCGTCAAAAAGCAAAACTGAAGGTCATGTTGCTTAATGCTAGGAGCCCTAACCTAAAACTGCACTCACTAGAGGCTTTCCTCGCACTGGAAAATGTTGATATCTGTGCGGTCACGGAAACTTGGTTCAGGGCTGCAGAGAGCACCCCTGCCTTACCAGGATATATGTCATTCCACAGATTCTGACCCCAAAATGAGGTGGGGAACACTAAGGGTGGTGGAATCTCACTCCATTACAGACAGGCACACCTTTATTCTGGTTTGCCAGCATGACGCACTGTAACTACTCCAGGTGCAACAGACAGTTGGCAAGACACCCATCCAAGTTGCAGCCAGCTACAGAGCCCCCTCCGTGACTCAGGACACCCACACCTCCTACCTGGACCTACCTGACTCCATCAAGGTACTGCCTAACACCCTGATCCTTGATTACTTCAACTACTCCACCATAGACTGGCTGAATTATTCCTGCACTAAAGCACTCACCCAAAGATTCCTTGACTTCATTAATTTTAATGCACTAGACCAGCTAGTCTCATCCACCACAAGGGGAGATAACATTCTGGACTTCGTTCTCAACAACAAGGGTGACCTCTGTACCACTCCCATAGTATGTTTTTCCCCGGTGAGATCAGATCATTGGTCTGTCTCATTTGAAGTTTCTATCCCACCCAACTCCCCAGCCATAGCAAAGCTAAAATCTTCTCAAAAGCGGACTACAACCTCCTAAGGGAGGGTATCAGTACACCACTGCCCCCCTCTGAGGATGCAGACTACAGAGTACACCAATGCAGTATACAAGCACCTGTACAACTGCATGGGCTCAGCCAAGAGAACTAAAACCTGCTCCTCAATGAAACACAAACCTGTCTGGTGGACATTCTCTACCAACAGGCTTTACAACAAAAGTTAGAAACTGTTGTCCAAGAGTAAAAAAGGAGCAAATTCTAAATTGGAAAAACTCCATCCTCAGCCTCAACAAGCAAATTAGATCACTAGTAAAACCTTCAAAGCAAACTATGAATTGAAACTAGCCTCCGAAACAAATGGAAACCACAAAGTCTTCTTCAGTTACGTCAGGAACCTCCATGGCAAAGCCCAGGTTTGTTCCGAATTAGTAGTCAACGGTACCACTTACATTCATCCTATTGACTTAGCCAATCTGCTAGCAGATGGGCCTTTGGTGGGGATAGAGGGTGAAGTTTGTGCTGGACCTATTTGACATCCCTGATACTTGTCCCACACCTCACATCTCTGTAGATCAAGTGATAAAGGCCCTATCCAAGGCAAAGAACACAGCTTCCATGGGACCGGATAGTAACCAAGGCTGTATTCTGCACCATCTCCAGCACGAAGTAACTTCACCACTGAGCACTCTATTGAGCCACAGCCTAAGCACAGGCTTCATTCCGCAGAGAGGAGAACTGCCACTGTCATCCCTCTAATCTATAAAGCCATGGAGCGTATTATTATGGATCCCATAAACAAGGACATAGGCAATTGCCAAGCGCTTGACCCCACCTAGTTCAGATTCATCAAGGGCAGATCTTGCCTGTTGAACCTGGTTGACTAAAGGAATTGAGAGTCCCCACACTACTGCAGAGGTGTTAAAACTGTCACTACACCAAGAGACCCTTGCAGAATAAATTCATCAGACTACAAAAGAAAACCCTGAACAAAGGTCTACAATTTAATTATTTTTCTGGCTGTAGTGGCATAACTTCTAAGTATAGTGTAAAACAAGGTCTGAGCCAAACATAAATGAGGGTGATTAGAGACAGAAATGAAACAGTCCTTTTACAGAAGGTAAAGAAAATAACAGTGACTCTCACACATTCAATTATATGCCAATGGCATGGAAATTTAAAGTTACTTCCTTTAGTCAGGCATGAGTCATACAAAGCATTATGGGAAAGAGAAATGGTTGAGGGAGAACAAGAACACGTTAATACATCAAACCCCATTGGTAGCCATGCTGTGGAAAACAGGCTAAAATTACAAATAAAGCACTCCGTGATTATGAGGTGTTAAAATAGGTCAGGAAACAAAGATACGAGTGAAAAAACAGATTTTTTTTAGTTCTAGGGTGGAGTTTTCCTTTAACAGTTTCCAGCTCAGCTCCTGGGATACAAGGGAGTTACCAGGTAAGCTGAGAGGCATAATCCGTCCAGTGTCTCTTTGCTCTTCCACAGGGTTTTCTACCAGGGTGCTGTGCCTGACAAGTCTCACTGAATATACATCGGTCTTGACAAAGGTCATCATTAGGCACCACACATACTTGTTAAATGGTAAATAAAGGGAGCAGTGGCTAACAGCTCCATAAGCACATAGACTGTCATTCTAGTATTCCGTAATGTATTGTCTTAATTGTACTAACTGCAAATAACTATGAAATAATTCAGATAATAGTGCTCTTTATTTTCTTTCAGTTAACACACAGGCAAGGTTATTTAATAATAAATATAAGAATCACTAGTTCCAGGATTTCACATACCATGATATTTTAAAACAGTAAAATTTTCTCATGTTTTACTCACCACAGGTTATCTTGTAAGCATGTTTTATCTTTATGTTTCCATCTGTCTTTCAGCTTTTCCCGGTTAGGGGTCACCACAGCAGAACTCTGGTCCGCTAATGACTGGCAGTGGATTTTTACGGTGCTGAGTTGCCAGCTTGACGCCCAACCTTCAAAGAAGGCACACCCATTCACACACACACCTACCTGCATGTCTTTAAATGTCACTCGACCGCAGGGAGGTCATGCAGACTCCACAGAGAACCTTTTGCTGTGAGGTGACAATGCTAACCACTGCACCACCGATTCTGTTATTAAGCATAATACAGTCACTGCATGCACAAATATACCTACACTACTACATCTTCAAACAGAAAAGAAAAGTAAGTGTGGCTCCTTCTGCCTCCTAAAAATATATCAAGTTTAAATCCAGCCATTCCAGTTAAACCTAAGAGGTTCTCTTTCAGAATACACCCAAACATGAATGGAGTCCTAGGCAACAGCACAGACTTTATGTGGTGCCTAAGGGGGAGATTCGTGTGGACCAACTGCTTTCATCAGGGCTAGGCACGCAGCATTCAAAATCTACCATAAGTGAATTGTTCATGCAACCTAATGTTACCAAATGGAAAGGGGCATTTGCCAGTGCTAAGTGGGTTGAGGACCTGACCTATGCCGGGGACTCATGCTAATAATGGAAGTGGTTGACACTCCCCTCTTAGTCATTGTGTGTCTGTCATAATGCCCATCAGCCCTTGGTCAACAAACTACTGTCCTGCTGGTGTCCAGTTACCCAGATTGGATTACTTGGGATATAGCTTAAAAGTAAAAGCTGTACCTAAAACCAATCAACATGCCAAAATTTAGCGAAGGATTTTTACACCGAATACAGGTTCACTAAGAAATGCAACTCGGAAGTGGATGACATGCTAAGGAGCAGACCGGATATTCTGTTTCCAGCAAAGTCACTTGGAATGGGATGTACAGTCTACTATGCAGTGCCTAGACTGCCTAGAAATGGTATGGAAATTGTGGGGAGACGGAGTCTTCAGTAGACAGTGAGAAATGTCAACATAATTGATTTATAGGCTCATGGCTATTAGAATGCAATATAACAGTACAGCAGACTTCAAGATGTCAGCCTATGCTTAGCAGCAGGACTGCAATGGCAAGGAAAAAAATAGGGTATACATGCAGTACGTGCACGATCTCCTCAATAAAGCAAGACATATGCGACAATTTAACAAATATGTTTATTGAAAAATAAATAAAGCAAGACAAAGAAGTTGGTCTTCATAATGAGGGACCTAAATGACAATATAACAATACATGAGGATTGTATGGGACTACATGGCTAGAGTATTAGGTTTGAAGGTAAAGACAGAAAGATAAAGAAGACAGTTACAGATACGATTCATATCAGATGCTTAGAACAAGTTGTTCATCAACTGAAGTGTTTGAGAAATGCTGAGACCTGAAGGGTCTATGTAACTAAACAAATTGTTACTGGTATGTACTATCATTTTAGATTATGCCATTAGGTGCCCAAGTTGGCAAGCACATTTAGTGCATCTGTTTAAAGCTGTACACAGCTAGGCATATTATACTCCCTGTGATCATTTGCCTACTATTGCTTCCATGTTGCTATGTGCAGCACACACATTAAGAATCTCATCAGAAAGCTACTCCTGATCATTCATATCCAGTCTGTTACCCTCAAACAAGACAGGACTAATCTGAATATAAAGGCATACAGCAGACACACACAATCACTTGCAGAAACATTTTTGTCTATGCACACATATACCTAGAAATAAGAAAATACTCATCTAATCAGCATTTGCTAGAAAATAAACTGACTCACTGAAGCATATTCAATAAAAACGTGAAATCATAAGCCAAAAAGCTGGACAATCCACATCAATAACTGCCTCTACCCCCATACCAAAGTTAAAAGAATCTTGTAAACAAATACACAACACCAATACTGTAAAACATTAAATTCGGAGTACATGGTTGAGAGTATAGAACTAGATGAGGGTAGACAGAGAAGGACAGGAAGTGGGTTTACGTAAGATACAGTGAGCCACGAGAAGCTGGGGTAATAGGATTTGATGATGAAATTCTAGCCACTGCAGGTTTTTCAAAGATAGGCAGCAGTGAGAGTGGTAGGGCTGGTTAGTGGCAAATTTGCAGTTTTGTTACAGGCAAGTTCCAGTTTAGACAGAAGATTGGAATGGATGTTTGTGAGAATAGGGGCAGCATAGAATAGGGTGGGAAGTGGGAAGGAAAGTTTGTGCAAAAGATCCTAGAAACATTTGTGAGGAATTTTTTATGCCTGTATAGCAGGCCTAACTTTTGAGTTTTTTTTAATGCACTGCTGATCAAACTTTAGTTGGTCATCTACAGTAACTCCTAGAAGTTTTGTGTGAGGTTCAACAGTGATGACAGTGTTGTTAAGAGAGGAGGCAGTAAAGGTAGTTTTGTGATGTTGGAGAGATTTTGGGAGGAACAGGGTTAAGTAACGGTTGGAAGTTAGCTATTTTTGGCATTTAAAGCCTAACCATATTCCTTCCTCACTACTCCTACATTTAACCCACCTTACACTAGTCTCTAACCATCATATAACCTAGTTACTCGTATTCCTATAACAAACTTTATCTTCACTTATATGTCTTCTATTTTTTTCCTTCTATTCTCTGTTTCCTGCAACTTTTCCCGTTTTCTCTTTCTATACCTATACATGCACTATTTCTCCCTCTCAAAATGGTCCTGCATATTTCCCTTCTCTTCTAATTCTATCCTTTACCTTCACCACTCCCACCAAAAGATATCTTTTCATATCCTTGACTTCTACGTATGCACCTCCTAAATGTTATGCATGAATTTCATTTTCACAATTTTGCTAAACCTCTGAGGTCAAATACCCCGTAATAATTATATTTTCTGTTCTCTGTTATTTCACACTCTCTTTGTATGTACACATTTACGTATGGATTCATTACTGTTTGTACCTTGAAATTTTGAGGTTAACCTGCCTGTGTATATTTTAATTCCTCTACATTATTACTTTTTTTGGAGCTTTCCTCCCCGTGCCTTCACTGAAAATGGGCCTCAAGGCTCAGACTACCGAGGTAATCAAATGCCAATAAATAAATAAAATAAATACACTTTGTGGCAACTCTGACATTATTACTATAGATTTTTAGTGTTGAGGTAAATATAAAATGTTAGTCACTGTAGGTAATTTTGTGAGCGGAGTGAGATGACATTTTTGGTAACAAAAAGTGGCCCTTAGTATAAGCATTGGTAGCATGGGCTGACAGCTTTAACAGCAGTCTGCAAACAAGCATA
The DNA here is from genome assembly GCF_019279795.1 of Protopterus annectens. Taxonomy (NCBI): domain Eukaryota; kingdom Metazoa; phylum Chordata; order Ceratodontiformes; family Protopteridae; genus Protopterus; species Protopterus annectens. The sequence continues at coordinate 757,298,930 of NC_056747.1, read as the reverse complement.
TTCTCACTAGGAATCAAGACATGAGCACACACACACACACACACACACACACACACACACACACACACACACACACACACACACACCCATATATACACATATCCATACCTATGCTGATGCATAAACACACACGTTTTATATATATATATATATATATATATATATATATATATATATATATATATATATATATATATATATATATATATATATATATATATACATATATACATATATACACACACACATATATATATATATATATATATATATATATACACACACACACACACACACACACACACACACAATGGCAGATCATTAACATTCACAAATGTGCATGCTGATTGGTTAGCCCAGCCAGAGTGCCTGTTGTAAATTGAGCATATACCAAGAGAAAAAATGTCTGGTCGCCCGGACTTTCTTCTGTTAATATATGTTAAGACTTTCCAATTTACTTGAGCTAAGAGGTCAAGAGCTATTTGTGGACGGCAGAGAAAATACAGGAAAAAGCAGGTATGTTATGCAAAACTAAAGAAACATACTTGTTTTTTCTTGTATTTGTGCCCTGCCTTTTTCATACCTTCAAAATGTCTGGATTTCAAACTTAATTTTTTTCCAAAAAAAAAGCAATTGAGACTTTCCTTTCTCCATTGCTCGCTTTCCAAAGCGGTGATTTACTGAATAAGCATGTGAACGCAAGTCCCATACGCATGCGCAGTATATCAAGAAAGCTGCAGGACATGAAAAAAGTGCAAGAACACCATGGCACCATTATACAAAGACATTATTTAAGAAAAATAAGCAATTTCTTTCTTAAACAATGTCATTGTAAAACAGCAATAACCAACTCCTGGATGTGATATAGTGAAAATTTACCCACAGTTCTCTTTGCTTAATCACTTAGGAGGCCTTTCCCTTTGGAACCAAATGTTTCTCCAGGCTTTCACCAGCTTCAAGACAGACATCCACTAGAGGCAGTACAGCAGAAGAATCCAACTGAATTGTCTTGACCTTTTCATGGACAGCTGACACTTGGGCCAGGACGATTCTGACATTGTACCCTGAGCCAACCATTTAAGACACTGGTTCTCTACTGAGAGAAGAGCTAAAGAGGAAGATGACAATACAAAGTTTTAGGGACAAACTCCTGACAAGTAGGACAAGATGTATGGTGGCGAGACGCACCAACACAAAACAAACACTGCTTGTGACACCCTTATGGGGAATCTGTCTCCTGCATTGGCAATTCCCCTTTCTGGATGACATGTGACCCAACAACCAAAGAAAAAACAAGATAAAAAAAAGCCTGCAACTGGAGCAAATCAGAGCTGACACAAAGAAAATTATAGTATTGTAGGCCACAGTGCAATCCTGGATTGACAAGTCACATCAACACGAAGTCATAGCTTTTTGTACAGTACAATCGTAAAAATAAGCAGCATGTACTACTAACAGCTTAGCATTTTGATATTGTACTTTAATAACTGATGCTCCATTAAAAAAGCAGAGCTGTGAGACACTGTTGGCAAATGGATGTCATCAAGTGAGAGACAAAAAAAAAATGCCAGCGGTCCTTCAACAAGCAGTGTATTACTTGTGTGTGTGAGTTTTGAAAGTTTGCTAGGGCAATCCAGCTTTAGATTTCATTAGGGCAGGCATTATCATTGTGATCGTAATGCATAAGCAATCAATAACAGCCAACAGGGTGTGCGTTACTGTGTAAGTAATGCCCACCCCAAGGGTATTATGTGGCCCAACGCTGCAGGTGAAGGGCCTCTACACCCCTGAAATGGTCATTATCTACACAATAACACATAACCTTTGCATTATTGTGCTTAGAGAATGGGCTGTACTTAAAATTTACTTTTTTTTTTTTTTTTTTTTTATTACAGTAGTTATATATACACCTTTTTGATGTAAAGTAGTTCCTCTGCCCAATGTTTCAAACGTAATATCATCTATGGGAGATGAGAGTGTACAAGGTTGAACAGCAACAGTAATCCCCTACACAAAGGGAGGCTATCAGCTGACCCTGGCAAATACAGACCCATAAGTCTAACCAACCTCATCTGCAAGGCCATGGAATTATCACAGAACTTATCAACAAGAATACAGATGACCTCCAACCGCTGAACCCAACAGTTTGGCTTTGTTAATGGTAGATCATGCTTATTAAACCTGATAGACTTCTTTGAGAATGTCACCAAAGCCATGGACGAAGATAAGACAGTGCACACAGCCTATCTTGACCTTGCCAAGGCTTTTGGTGCAATGCCCCACTATACAGTCTTTGAGAAAGTCTCCCAGACAGGGATTAACCCTTACGTTACTAGATGGGTAACCAACTGGCTTACCGACAGAATACACTCTGTCCCAGTGGAGTACCACAGAGGTCTGTGCTGGGCCCCTTACTGTTTGGTATCTGTCTCTCAGAAGTCCAGGCCAAAGTAAACAGCCTTCGTCTCACAAAGTTCACTGATTGCAAACTGGGAACAATCCATTGAGTCCCTCAATGTCGTCAACATACTACAAGGTCCAACACAAATGATTGCTGCCAACGCCATGGTCGAAAACTAAACACAACAAAATAATACATTATTATTCCCTTTGACAAAACAGAATTCCTTACAAATTGCAATACTGACAGCACCCCCCCCCCCCCGAGTTCCAACCTAGTGTGCAAGACTTGGGAACACAGGTAGCCAGCAATCTGAACTTTGACCACCAAGTTTCCACAGTGGTAAGGAAAGCCTTCTACATAGCACACCTCATAACCAAGGGCATAGCATCCAGGTCAAGGGATGTTACAACTCCACTGTACTTGACCCCCATCAGAGCACTAATATAGTACAATGCACCCTTTTGCATGTAGTTCACCAGACACCTGCAGCAGCTGCAGAGACCTCAGAGGTTTCTCACCAAGAAAATACAGGGACTCCAAACCATGACCTATGTGGACAGGGTGAAAGCACTTTCACTTTACTCTGTATCTTATAGGCTGCTGAAAGGTGACTTGTGTCTGGCCTATAAGGCAACCTCCAACCCTGTCATAATGGAAATCCTGCACATCCGCAAGTCAAATGGCTCAGGATTCCCTTGATCTAGGGATCTCAACCTAGCTTGTGACATTAACAGATCATGCTTGAGATTCCGGATTTGTCTCCCAGAAACTACTGCTTCTCTGGAACAAACTCTCAAACTATTCAGGTAAAACAAAGCTCCTCACTGACTCTTTTCAAATGCAACCTAGACAAATAGACTGGAGACCACAAATTTGCCCCTGGGGTGGCACCCATGTTCCTCATGGACAGGGGGTAGCCGACGTTGATCACAGACCTCCTCTGTTCATAAACGTTTTCTACAAACTACCCAAAAAAGAACAAATAGGGAGAGACTTAGTATTAACATGGCTAGGCTCGTAAAAGCCTTAGGGCCGCTAGCCTAGTAACCTCGTATGAAGCTATGATGTAGTATATGTAAATGGTGTTGCAGGAATTATTTTACATCCAGAATACAACATTTTCAAAAAAAAAATCCAGATACTTACTTCATTATTTTTTTTGGGGGGGGGGGGGCCCTTACTCCTAAAATATGTGGCTTGTTCCAGTCACTGGGGAATGAAGTCAATAAATAATGACATACAATTGAGTTTCAGACTTTATTTCCTTCAGAAAATGCACACTAAAACAAATGCTGTTATTCAAGAAAATGTGCTCATAAGTGAATAGTAAGCTAACTGCCCTAAAGGGTCATTTTAAGCCTAGTCTACAGTCAGAGGTCAGCACCAAACCCTGTAACTTGTATCTACGAGTTAAAGATCTTATCCACTGTACCAAACCCACAGAATGGCAATACTGTTCTATGTTGTTAAACATTCATCAATACACAATCAAAACATACAATTGTATTTGCAGGTAAAATGCGTTGTACATCACATGATCTGGAACAGCTACTATGGCAAAAGTGCATGTCTGCCCTAAGACATCACAAAAAATCTTGTTTCACAACATAGAGCACTACTCAAAATGTTATCCTACTTTTGAGTCTTTGTGTCCCTTTTATTTATGGTTTATACACATTTCTGGAGCTAGGAGGTCAAGGGGTACCTCCTGACTGCTACTACTGCAGGAGTGAGGTTACTCCTCTGCCAAAAACACATTTGTGCTTCAGAAAATGCATGCTAACAAATCCTCATCGGTATAAGAATATTTAAAACGTGTTCACATTTTTGAGCCTTTGTACCCATTTCATACATCTCCACTGTCATATTATTGCCCTTTATTAACTAGAACTATTGACCAATGCTACAAAACAACTGGAGAATGATGTTCATATCATCCAACTCCTATACTGTCTCTATATATACTCTAACTCGTATCCTTGATCAATATGGCTAATGTGAAAACTTTTTTGCATCTGCATGGTATATGTATTTTGTATGTGAATTTGGCAATAGTACTTGTATTCTTCTGTATGTATCTGTATTTTGTATTTGTACTTTACTAAGAGAGCTTTTCTCCCCGGGCATCTGCTGAAAAAGGACCAGTGTCCAGTCACAGTTTCCTGGTTAACCAATGTAAAATAAGTAATAAATAACATTTTCTCAGAATGTCCAGATTTTTGCACATTATTAATTGCTCTGTTCCTCATACAATTTGGTTTTCTGGAAAACGACTGAGGACTGAAGTCACTAAATACGGCATACATTGGAACTTCTGACTTCAAATCCTTCCGAAAATGTATGCCAACACAAACCTGTTATTTTAACAACTTTGTACGTTTATAAGAAGATTTAAAATGTGTCCCTGTTTATTGGGTCCGATTACTAAAGGCTTTGTCCGGACTGCTTGGTTCAAGAGGTGGAGAGGTATAGCACCCTTTATTTTAGACTTTTTCATACATCTTGAGGTAAGAAGTGAAGAGTATGCAAAACCCTTTGAACTGCTGCTGTTTTCTGCCACAGACTGATCGCTCTCACTCTTCCCAAGCATACACAATTCACACAAACATGTATGCACTCAAAACGCAGACGGAAAAATAAACACATACACAAACACACACGTACGTATGTATTTTCTAATTTCTTATTTCACTTTTACACTTGCTAAACAGCAAAACCACTTCCTAGCGAGTGTAAAATAACTGTTAGATCAATCTCAATCTCATGCTGGCATACACTCGCACTTCTATATTTTTCCCTTAAATTTCCTCTTTTCTTGTTTTGCATTCACGAAACAGCAACAGTGCTGCCCAGCCAGTGCAAAATAATGACAACCTTTAGGTTTCTTAGACTGCTAACTCCATGGCAGCTTAACAGGCATTACCTGTAAGTAAAACCCTGCATAGTTCTCCACAGTTCAGATTTTCTCAGAATGTCCAGATTTTTTCCCCATAACATAGTTTGTCCTCAGAAAATTTGTCATTTGTTGGCAAATGCCTACAGATTGAAGTCACTAAATGACACACATTTGAGCTTGAGACTTAATATCTTTCCAGAAAAGCATGCAAACACAACACCTACAATTGAGCAACTGTCTGTCCTCATAAAATCCGTAGGCATTTGCAACCACATCACAAATTCAAGTCACTATCACTATATTAAAAAACAGTGAAATGGTATACCGCTATCTTGGAAAATTAGACTTATGGTATAATAAACACATTATAACAGTAGAAAATTATTTAACACATACTTAAAAGTAAAAAGTGTGCTGCCTCCCTGATCTGTAGATACTGTAAGGGCAAGTAATCAAATCAACAAAATAACTGAGTGCACCAACTGCAGAGAACAGTTTCATAGCACCACGTTTTCAAGTTAGTTTGAAATGTTCTGTTGCATACATCATCGAGGGGGTGTTTCCTGGGGGGGGACATTGGAGGAGGGCAGTCCTTGGACATGGATTTACTAGCAACATGGGCAGCCATGGTGGTGCACCAGTTAGCGTTACCGCCTCACAGCAAGAGGTTCTCCGGTTTGATTCTCAGCTGGGGTGCCTTCTGTGCGGAGTCTGCATGTCCTTTCTGTGGTCGTGTGGGTTTTCTCCGGGTGCTCCTGTTTCCTCCCACATCCCAAAGACATGCTGTAGGTGGACTGGACACTCTAAACTGGCCCTAGGCATGAGTGTGTATGTACGCGTTCCTTCTGTGGAAGGCTGGGCTGGCAACTCAACACTGTAAAATTCCACTGCCAATCATAAGCTGTCAGGTGATCTGCTGTGGGCGACCCCTGACCGGGAAAAGCCGAAAGAAGAATAAGATAGCAAATACAAAGTGGGTTACTACTGAGCAGTCCCAGTGCCCATATATTATAAAAAGCATTACAAGTATGTTTCAGTCTTGAAGATGGCTCACATTACCGGAGCTGCAGGTACGAGCAATGAAAGAAATGGTCAAAATTACCATTTCCTTTAGCAGTGGGAATATTGGACAGTACTAGATTCAACACACAGGGAAACATCGCACTTCAGGAATGCAGAAACAAGTGCAAAAGCATATAGTTGTCCTTTAAGTATTGGATGCAAAGTAGTAAGGTATACAAGAGTTCTTTTACAGCTTATAAAGAATATTAGCTTAAGGGCATTTAGTACTCCTTAATTAAGCACAGTGGAATCAGAAACTGCTGCAAGTACAATTCCTAAATAAAATAAGCTAGGGGGACGGGGTGCACACTACACAGATTAATACACAACTACTCAAGCCAAACATTGCATATTGAAAAATCAATTAAAAGGGAAAAAATAATTATACACACTTTCTTATTTATAAAGCTTCTTGGCAGGTTTGCAGAGAGCTTAGATGTGAATTTTGTTGTTTGAATCATAGGATGTTACGAGGCTAATGGCCCTGAGGCCTTTACAAGCCTAGCCAAGAATTCAGCCCATGTTCCAACAAGTCAGCACCCTTAAAAAAGGGTTAATGAGGTACTCTGCTTTACGTGGACAGGGAGTCTATTCCATAAAAGGGGGAGTCTCTGGGACAAAAATCTGTCCCGCCAACAAATCCTATTGATGTCACAGATCAGGTTGAGGTCGCGTGTGCAGGTTACTAGAGTGGTACTCGACTTGCGGATATGCAGCAGTCCCATCAGGGCGGGGTCTGAGACTGCTTTGTATGCCAGACACAGGTAACCTCCAAGGAGTCTGCAGGAGACTGAGTAGAGGAACAGGGCTTTTAGCCTATCTGTGTAGGGTAGATGTTTGAGGCCCTGGATTCTCCGGGTGAGGAACCTCTGTGGTCTCTCCAGCTGCTGCATGTTCTTTGTGAGGTACATGCCGTTAGGGGCACTGTACTCAATAATGAGTCTTATAAAAGAAAAGAATACAGGGATGTTGTGGCCACTTTGTCCCTGGATGAGATACCCTTACTAATGATGTGGGCTATGTGGAAAGCTTTCCGTACAACGGAGGCAATATGGTGGTCAAAAATCAGTCTGCTATCAACCTAGGTGCCAAAGTCTCTCACAACCAACTGCATGCTTAGGACCTTATTATCATATGTGATAATTTGTTTGGATGTCACTCTCCCCAAAAGGGACGATGATGCATTTTTTGGCATTCAATTTGAGGCCACGTCCCAAGTGTCTAAAATCATCCATGGGGAGAGCCTTGTAGTTTAGAGAGTGGGAGGGGGGCAAGCAGAATTTCTTAATTATAAAGCTTTTTGCCTAGACATGGTAAGGCCTTGCTGTGTCTAATAATGGTGGCTGCCAAAAAAGCAATTACTAGAAAATGGAAATCAAAATTTAAACCAACTATACTAGAAGTAGTGAATATAGTTAACAGAGATAAAACAACTGGAATTGAGATCTTTAGAAAAGGGTAGGAGCAAACTGCATAGAAAAACATGGGAACTGTGGGAACAATACATATTGGGGAGGAATAAGGTTTAAAACGCAGCAGAACTTAAATGAGCTATATAATGTTTGAAAAAGATTGGGTAGATAAGTGATGTATAATGTTTGCAACTGGGAGTGTGTCAGTATGGTTTGTGATGTAAAATGCTTGTAACTAGGATTGTGTCGGTGTGGTTTGTTTTCATCTATAGAACTGTAAGATTGCCTATCTAGTAAGTGATGGTTTAATAAAAGATGTTTCTTGTTTAAAAAAAAAAAAGGCAAGAATTGAATAATGTATGTAATGTTGCTTAGGTTATATAAAATGTGAAGTATAATGTTTATGTTAAAGATAATTTGATTACTTTAATATGAATGCAAATTTGCCTATGTCGCAAGTGATAATTCGATAAACGTCTCTGGGGGGAAAAAAAAAAGACATGCAGCAGTACAGCTTAAATGTAGGTGGATGTTATGCCACCTCTCACAGTACTTTAACAGATATGAGACCTGCATGGTCTACTGTGGGGGAAAAGCCACTATGTATTATCAAATTACATTTTGTTTACTTTTCAAATTACTAGAAATAGAAATAAATTCATTAATACCTGGTCATGCATAGCACTTAACAATAACTGCCAATATAACTAGTGATTCAATAAATGGATTAAGCCAGTCTCCTCCTACAGCACATTTAAAATCTTTTTCCAGTTTTAAAAATGGAAACTGTCAGCATTTCCAACAGAATTCAGATGCAACAATTGGAGCATGTACAGAACTTAATTCCATTGGTGATTCTTATTACATGACTATTTGTATGTTCCTATTTATGAATGTATTTTGGTGAATACAGATGTTCTGATGAGGTCTGTATCTCATTCGACTAAGCACTTAAATAATAAAGAATTATTGGTTGACATCAAGCGGAAAGCAGATCAAGTTTGGTTTCTTTTTTGTTTTTAGTAGTGAAATGGTTAACAGCCTTGGATCTCTGCTGGTCAGATTTCAGATAGGTCAGCTTATGTGAAGATGATGGCAGCATTTTATCTTTCCATCCTACTCAATGTGAACTAGGTGCAAGCCTCACAAGGCTTGTTATATCTTACATGGAAGTACCTGGTCCAATATTTTTTCTGACTGAGGGGTTTCTTAAGGGGGGTGACATTAGTAAAGAAACATTCCCTGAATTGTTCTAATATGGAAGATCTCTGCTCTATACTTTAATTGCAACTACACATTTAAGATGTATTCTAGCATAACTTTTCATGGTCTGCTCAACACTTCTCAGTCCAGCTTTTATCCCACGGGTTGTACTCAGGGCAGCTCTTTATGGATCCTGAATGATTTCTTAATAGTAAGAGACAGTTTACTCTACTCTAGTCTTACTTTGTCACTTACTTTGCAGGATAGTTGCAGTGGGTAGTTTCAGGAATTAACACTGGTGTTTTCATGCCAGAAAGGTCTCCCTGTCTCTAGGGAAGACCTGCTCTGAGAGGACCCCAACTCCTCACGAAGGTTCTATGGGGTTAGGTACCCATTAGGTAAGCTACAAGATAGACTAGTGGAGACACAGTCTGCCTGCGTGCGAGACTTTTTCACTGGCTTGACTCCTTACTGCCCCCCATGTGTTGACACCATTGTGGGTGGCTTGGGTTGGGCAATGAAATGGTCATGTTGAGAGTGTCTCACCACCAGCCATAGGGCTGTCACATCTTATTATGGTTCCTCTTCCCCATGACCCAGCATCAGTTCCTTTGAACCTTAGCACTCACCAGAGCTCAATGGTGCTCTGTCAGTCACCCAAGCCACTAATCAAGCTGTGATCGCCTGAACTAAAGTCAATCCTTAATCCCTCTGCGCCATTGAAGCAACACTTGCTTTTAACTTAATAGTTTGATGACTGGAATACAGAAGAGACTAGTGAGTTCTAGCCATGAAACTTTAAAGGCTAAAAGGTCACAACCAGTACCTTCTCTAAAGCTCAAATCACATCATAGTAATGCTTGCCAGTGGCATAAAAATTTAAATTACAACTAAATTTTAATGAAAACAGTTCCTGTGGCTGTAGGGTCCTCCAGGGCAAGTTTGTGGAATGACCAAAACTTTATTAAGGGGCACAGTACCTGGTGTAAAGACTCAAGGGACACATTCTAAACATGAACTAAAGTCTTTACTGGAACACAAGCTGCCATGCTCACTTGCATCTATCTTATTCACATTCTCACTCACTCTACCCTGTTTATTATTTTTATCAGCCATTACAGGCCTACATACAATACAGGATACTCATGAACTTCAGCACCGAAGACAACATAGTACTACTTTTTTCTCTCAACAAAGGTTTATTTTCCCGAAAAGTACAAAGCTGAAGGAAACTACTTAGCACAAAATAACTACGAGCAGGTAATAATGACACACTGCGAAAGTAAGACCACTTACTGCGTTTCTTCTCATTCGGTACTGGTATCACAACCCAGGAATACTGGAAAGAGAGGGTAGATACACTGGTATAAATATATAAAAAACTCTCTAAAACCTAAATATTATAGTAGCACACTGGAAATAGTTCCTGCAGGTGTGTCCCAGAAGAATGACTGTCTCCACCTGCATGAAATCTTCACCTTACCAGGTATAAGTACTGTTGCCATTTCTCCACTGCTGGCCTCCTAAGGCTCTGCAGTTAAAAATGGAAAACTGCAAAGTAGATTTACTATAATGCCTCTTTGGTTGGTAGCCCACAATAGAAACAATAAATAAACTTTCAAGTCCCACTGTAGTAACAGTTGACTTGAATGGGTGGTTTTTGCTTCTGGTGGCATGACTCGTGACTGAAAGTGAAGCATTGACTTTTTAGGAAGAATTCAACCTCTTCTGTAGTGACACAACCAGTAAGCCCTCCTGTCTTTCACAGGTATTCATGCCTCTTTCTGGCAAGAGTACAGAACAGAAAAGCAAACTGATGCATTCAGTATCTACCTTCATATGATTACGCACTTTTTATTTCCTGTGCCCCTCACACAAGTCATTTTCAGCTTGCACTAGTATAAGGTTGCTAAGGCTTGGAAATCCTTACCCGTATCCACTAGGTCAATACCCTTCCTCCCATCTTTCAAAATCACTCAAACACTTCCTAGCTAAAATCTGGCCCTGTTGTTGTTGTTCAAAACCAGGATAAACTATATCCCAAAAGGTGAACAAGTACATTTTCATTCCTTATACCTCCTTACGCTCCCAACTTCACTTACCTCCTTACTTCTATCAAATTGCCTTTCCTGACTTCCTCTTTAAATACACCATATCCCTGTTTTTCCCCAAACTTCATATTGCAGTTCCTGTTTGTATTAGACTAACTTACCTTCAGCTTCTCTATAGACTGTCTAAAATGTCTGTAAATATTAAATGATTGTCCTACAACTTGTTTTGTATTATGATGTCTACTTTGTTATAATTATTTAAAATGCAGATGTTTTGTTTTATTTTTGAAGATTGTAAAATGATTGTTCTACACGTTTTGTAAAATTTGGAGCTTTTCTCCCTGGGACTCCGCTGAAAATGGGCTTCTACCCAGTTGAACTTTCCCGGTAATCAAATGTCAATAAATAAACAGATCTGTCTTTGGGAGGTGGTCCAATGACTCACTGGACAGTTTTAAGATATTCCACTTAAAAAATCCAATATTCATCATTCTGTACATCCCATTACAACACCCGGCCATGGTCTAATACACTGTACAGCTGAAGCACTGCACACTGCAACTCTTCTATTGATAACATCTGCTGTTACTTAAACAGTAGCAGACGGCAATTTAGAAGATAAAAAGGATGCAATAGTCTTGGGTTATTTTGCCTCTGCAGTTTACTGCAGATATGGCCAGAGAGACTAACAATATGGTATAGGAATCTGAATATTACATTTTATAAGTGGAATATTCTAAATCAATGGACTGTCCGGGATCTTAATTTGACTTCTTTTTAAAGTTCATAGGTAGGCACTAGGCTATCTGCCCGAAGGCATTTATAAGCCTAAAACAAAGCCAAGTAAAAAAACAGATAAAAACTTATTTCCAAAAGCAGGAAAACAGCGTGGTTCAGCTAGCCAGTATAATTACGAAATGAGTGGCTCTAGTGCACTTCGAAATAACTCAAGAACAGCAACAGTCGTAGTTCCAATAGCAGGTTAAATCCTTTAATTTTAACAAACAACAGAACTCTCCAAACAAGCGCTTTCGCCTGGTTGTACCAGGCTTTATCAAGTTGAATTAAATGAATGCTTTCTGTCCTTTATATACTAAAAGTATTTAGTCATGTGATGTTTGCAGCACTTGCTAATTACATTAATTAACAGAACTTCTGCTTTTAAAAAATGCAGTTTAAAAGTCTGAATGATTCTTAAAAAAATACTAGTTCTAAAATTAACATAAATATATACTAACATAAATATATACTACCATAAATATTCTAAAATCTGCCCAGTAGGTACATATATATGCTCTCAGTAGTATCATAAAAATTCTTCTTAAAAATATATTCACAAAATAAAACTGTTTTGTATTCATTTTTATATGTTAAAAAGTATTTTACATTGTGAAAGAAGTCAGAAACCAAACATTGTTTAAATATTCTTAGCTTGTTTAAACAAGCTCTCTATAGCTCTTCCTTTCTATATAATTAGAACTACTATAACAAGTGTCAGGAAAACAAAGCTTAGAATATAGGCAGTGTCTGTTTGTAAAAAGAGAAGTGAAGCCAAATCTCTGTAAGGTGAGAGGTAATAATGATGGAAGAGGAGAATCATATATTAAGTCTGTGGATGTCTTCAGCCAATATAGTTAATGTAATTTATCTCTATTTATTTTTAATACACTCTTCAAGCTAATACTGTCGTTAAGGCCAGGATGGTGGGTGGCATTTAACTTAATCTGCCAAATTAGTTCGCGATTTTCTAGGCAAGATTCCCAATCCCCACCCCTGGCGTCCTGCTTGACCTGTTCAATTACCAGAAATTTTAGCTGCATGTTAGGGCAGTTTAAAAAATGTTTATAAAATGCATTTATGGGATCTTAATTTGACTTCTTTTTAAAGTTCATAGGTAGGCACTAGGCTATCTGCCCAAAGGCATTTATAAGCCTAGCCAGAATGTGTTGGCTTTCGCCGCCCCCTTAGATTAGTTCCCTGTGCCTCTGTCCAACAGCGCCACTGAAGTGACACCCGGGATAAACTTTGTTTCATATCCACTCGTCAAGGTTTCTTTTGAAGAGTGTTAGCGAGGAGCTCTGCCTAATGTAGATTGGAATCTTGTTCCAAAGCATGGGAAGTCTCTGGGACAGGAATCTATCCCTCTAGCACGCCCTATTTATTGTTGTGGTGAGGTTTAGATCCCTAGAGCGTGTGGCTCGGGGGGATAAGGTTTTCTTTGGGTGATGCATGTCCATAAATTCTGGGTTGGACATGGCCTTGTATGTCAAGCAGAGATCACCCCTGAGTAGGTGGTATGCAACCAAGTACAGCTGGAGTTTCTTCAGTCGAGCTGCATAGGGAATCTGTTTGAGGCCAGTGATCCTCTTGGTGAGGTACTTCTGTGGTCTTTCCAGGTGTTGCACGTGTCTTGTAAGGTACACCCCAAATGGGGCACTGTACTCTATGATGGGTCTGATGAGTGATGAGTAGAGGGGTACAATGACCTCTTTTGAGCTGGATGCGAACCCTTTTGTGATTAGGTGGGCCACGTAGAAGGATTTTCTAACCACTTTGGCAATGTGATTATCAAAGGTGAGAATACTATCTACTTGGGTCCCCAGATCCCTTATTAAGTCTTCCGTATTTAGGGGACTACCACCTATGTGGTAGTTTGAGAGTACTTTGGTTTTTCCAAAGGGGATGACTATGCACTTCCTGGCATTTAGCTTGAGGCCATGATTTTGACACCAGGTATCTGTCTCAGTGAGACCCTTTTGGAGGTCTGTGTCAGCCGGAGAGTCAATTACAGCCCCCTAGTTTGCAGTCATCTGCGAACTTGTGTCAGCCACAGTCCTCCTGTGCTTGCCAGTACCTCCAAGAAGTATATGCTGAACAGGAGGGGTCCTAGGACTGAGCCCTGGGGAATGCTACTTGTAACTGGTTTAGAGTCGGACCTAGCTCCCGCAACGCTCACTGTGTGGGTTCTGTCCATGAGCCAGTTGGCAACCCATCTTGTGACGTAGGAGTTCATGTTCAGGCTGGTGAGCTTGTCTAGAATACCAAAATGGGGAATGGTGTCAAAGGCCTTTGCGAGGTCTAGGTAGGCTGTGTGCACATCTTTCCCTCATCTATAGCCTTGGTAACTGTCTCAAAGAAGTCCACCAGGTTTTGGAGGCATGATCTGCCCTTAAAGCCGAACAGGGTAGGGTCCAGTGTTTGGAGGTTCCCAATGTCTCTGTTAATGAGTTCCATGATTATGCGCTCCATAGCCTTGCAGACTAAGCTAGTCAGACTTATAGGACGATAGTTCCTGGGGTCTGCTGTGGCTCCACCTTTGTGGAGCGGAATAACAGTTGCTGTGCGCCACTCTATGGGTACATAGCCCATGGAGAGGCTGAATTTGAACAGTGTGTTTAGCTGAGGGGTTAGTTTGTCTTTGCGCTCGTGTAGGATGCAACCTGGGACACTGTCCAGTCCCACTGATGCTGTGTTTTTGGCTTTGGAGAGGGCTGTTTTAACCTGAGTGTCTGTGATTTCAGGGACTCTACATTCTTCTGGTATGGTTATGAGCCCTTTTGGGAGTGAGAGGGGGGTGAAGTTTGCACTGAACCTGTGTGCCAGGATGTTGGTGATATCGGTCAGTTCAGTGTATTTTGTGCCATTCTGCACTAACTCCGAGCAGATCTGAGCATTGCCACAGATTCTTGACATAGCTAAAGAATGCCTTGTGGTTATCTTTGGAGTCCCTGGCAACTTTTCTTTCGAAGCTCACCTTGGATGATTTTATGAGGATTGTAGTTTCTTGCTGATACTAATCAGGGATGTCTTCCCTTCTTGGGATTTTACTCTTTTCTGTACTAGTTTCCTCCTACTATTGTATAGCTTGTTTATGGCAGGGGTCCACAAGACTGCTTTCCTTTTCTTGGAGGAGTGAGTATTGGTTTTGCTTGGGATGGCACAATCCACTCATTCTTGTAGGTGCCTGTAGAATCCTGTAAAGGATTTTGCAGCTTGGACAGCATTATCCTTCAGCATGGGGGCTTTGAAACTTTCCACCTCAGTCTCAAGTAATGTGAAGTTTGCTTTTGAAAAGTTTTTCACAGTGTTTTCCTTGTCCGGGCGTGGGGGCGGAATGTGGATATCCAAAGTGATTTGTTTATGGTAAGATCTAACCAGCGAGGGGTTGACCTCTGGTGTGGAACACAGGTCACCCATGTTGGTGATGACCAGGTCCAATGCTACTCAGGGTCATACCGGCCTGGGCTATGTGATCAGAGAGCTCTTCCATGTCTCTTTTCATGTAGTCCAGGGAGGTATGGCTCAGGTCATTCACACCAATATAGACAATGACAGAGTCATACTTGTACTTGTTGTGGAGTGACCCGAGTGCTTGTGTTATGTGGCAGATCCTGGTACCAGACAGGAAGCTAACAGTAACCTTCTCCTTATTCTGCATAGTAAGTGGGACGTCAGTGTGCCTGACTACAGAGTCACCTATTACTAGTATGTTGGGTATGTTATTTTGCCTTAAGGGCTGTGACTGCATGGCACAATGGTTTTGTGAAGTATGTGTTTCATGGTTTGTGTTGGGGGGGGGGGTGGAGGTTGCTTGGATGTTTGCTTTGGAGGCCTCTGTTGCTTTTGCAGATTTTTATTTAAAGCCTCCGAGTATGTTTTCGTGTATTTGTGTGCGTTTTTTGCCGGTGCTGGTTTAATGGGTCTATGTGAGACGGGTGGTGTTATGCTCGTATTTCCCTTCTCCTCTTGACGGTCTGATCCAGTTTTGGGATGAGAGAGCTTAGCCTCCAGTTTGGCTGTATAATTGCATCTCTCACATGTATTAGTGTTTGGTGGCAGGAGGAGAGGGTTGTCTGTGTACATGAGGCAGTTGTAACATTGCCTCAAAATGCCCAGATTCACCAGCTGGACTGGAGAGTACATCTGAAACTGCCCTTTGGACATGCCTGGATATGTACAGTGAACTGTTTTACTGGATGGCTGGTAAGGTCAAATAGAGAGCCTTGTCCTTCTGTACAGTACAGGAGGGTCTAGTGCTAGGGTTTATAAGTGCTTACTATGAGTTTTGAGCAAGTGCCGGGCTGAGAAATGAATGGCTTGAGTGCTTAAGTTGAAAGTTTGTCTAGTTTCAAGGTAAAAATTGAAGAGGAGACTTTGTGGAGCCAGGAAAAGTTTTACCCTACCTAACCGGTGCTGCCCAGTGCGCAAATCTGGGCAAATGCGGTATTTATAGCAAGGAAATGAAAGTGAGAGAAATTAGCCCAAAATGGCCTATGAACTACTAATTTCTTGGGCTGAAATCACTCCTCCAGGGACAGATAAGCTGCTCAAAGCTCCCCTCTCTCACAGGTGAGCAGAGAAACTTCTTTCTATCCAAGTAAGGTATGGGCAAATGCAGGGATTTGTAACAAGCCCTGAATTCAGCACTAACCTGAAAACTGGACTATACTAGCTTAGAAAGGCGGGAAACAAGTATATTTTGTGTGTTTTTTTTCCAGAAAATAAAGCAGACACAATCAAAAAAACACTTTAAATGCACAGTAAAGGATACTTATTGTTATACATCGCAGATCAGAGTTGTAGTCAATGTCGCTAGTAATAAAGTAGGAAGAAACATAAATACAGTAAAAGCAGATGAATAACGTGCAACTTTTTTAATATATATATATACAAAACAATAGAAAAAGAACAAAACTGATTTAAACAAGTTACCCAATTAACCACAAAAAAAAGCTCAAAACTGAGCCCTGTTCCAGCAGTCTTCAATCAGACAAGTTCTAACTGCACACTCCTGCTATTAGTGTGCAGAGGAACCTTCTCCAAAAAAAAAAAAAAAAAAAAATTGGCCTGAATCAGTGCTCAAGTTATGCAAACAAAGCTAGATTCAGCAGGTCTGAATTTGGTCTATGCTACAGCAACAAGGCCCACCAATTTCAGAAAGAAACAGTTCAAATAAGCAGGCACAATAAGCCTGTGACCAGAAATTCCCAGCTCAGAAGGGCAGAATCCAGCCTCTCCTCCCACAAGAGTGCAGACCACAAACCCCTCTTAATGTAGAATAACTGGCCTGAAGCACAAGTGCTTAAGCCAGAACTAATACACTTTTAGAATAGCAGACACTGGGCCTTCAATCAGCAATTCCCAGCTTAGAAGAATGTAAGCTATCTGTCCTGCCACAACAGTGCAGACCACAAACCTTCTTAATGTAAAACAACCTGTATGAAGCCCAAGTGCTTAAACCAAAAGACTTAGAATAACAGTTACAATTTAATCAGGCTACTACCAAGCAGTAATAAATGCAGCAGAATAAATAAAATTGAGTACTTTTAAGAAAAGCAAAATAAAGTAGAAGGAAACACAAATACAGTAAAAGCAGGTGAATAAAGTGCACATTTTTATTTATATATTTTTAAAAGTGCAAGGAGAGAGGAAGGAAGAACCTAAGTGGGTTGGCCCTCTCAAATCTTTTATCTGTATTAAGCAGAGTGAACACTAGACTCAGAATATGATCTCACTGTACATACTCAAGTGAGCAAATGAGATGGACCCAGGAGGAGTGTTTCAATACATACTTACAGTGAAAAGATGCGTGTGTTGAGATTATATACACACACACACACACACACACGTGCGCTGCTCTATATAGATGTATATATATTTATACACACATTTATGTATCGAGAGTGACACACACATATACGAATGAAAAATGTAAACATAAAAATGAATATTTCTGACTGGGGTGTACTCAGCTAAAAATTATTCTGTCTGTAAACATGCAAGTTCCATTTCATATCTTAAGTCCAATTACTAATCTTTTTCTACAATACAGCCATGCACTGGCAAATGATTAACTGGGACTACATACTATCTAAACATTAAGCTATGTCAACAACTGGTGAAAATGCAACTGTAGTTAAATGATCCCGATGTTTGGTACTACTCAATGTGTAGACGGCCAACTGCTAATAAACCACTGCAGTGCACTGCCTGCACATACACAAGTCAACACACATATTCAAAAATAAGTAAATAGTACATAACTGACAGGGGAACATGGAGGAAGATTTTTAACATACATTTTAGGTAATAAATGAACGGTATCAAAAGAAGTTGGAAATAAAGACAAGAAGCACATTAAAACAGTATACAAAAAAAAAAAAAAAAAAAAAAAAAAAAAAAAAAAAAAAAAAGAGAAAAATGTGCCTAAATAAGGAAAATAAAAAAAAAGAAACAAATATGATATTTTGAATGAAGTTACAAAGTTTAAGGGAGACTGGGGAAAGAAACAAATTAGAAACAATGAGGAAACATGCTCATTAACTTGAATTGGGGCATTCTGTAGTGTGATAATCAGATATTAAATTATATGAATATCCTAAGATGACGTGAATGAAAATGAAAAATGTACAGAGAAAAAAAAAAAAAAAATCAGGAAACAAAATGTGGACAGTGAGGAAAGAATGACATAGTAGAGAAGGATAAATAGGATATAAAATGATCCTAAGTAGACAATAGCTGAAGTCTGAAGTTTTGATTTTATTCAAAAGCATTTTACGTATTAAGTATTTTATTTTAGTTTTTTTGTTTTTTTTTAATAATGCAGTAGGCCTGATATGAATAAGGCTTCTCTTTTAAAGGTGATCCATGAGCATTGTTAAGTTAAATGATGTGTTCAGACTCTCAAAGTAAGTAAAATGGAAAGAGAAAATCCAACCAAACAACACAGGTAAACCACCTTGCATATCTCTCAAATATCCCTGATTTTGCCTCATCTTTTGCCCAATCCATTGTAAAATGCTTGTTTTTTTTCTGGTAAACTACCAATGATTCTAATGCCTGGCATTATTACTGTCAGGCTGTACTGTCATACTTCTTTAATGTTCAGAGAAAAGCATGTTAATGATCAGGGACAGCTTTTTAAATGCTACTCTAATTTTGGGCTTGGCTTTTGTCCACCCATTAGTTTTGGACTTGTTCACAATTCTTTTAACATGTAAAAGTATATAATACAGCTTAAAATGGGATTCAGTGTTTGGGTGGGTACAAACATGTATCAATGAGCGAACAATGCATGCTGTACTCTGGCATGGAACCTGTCAATGCAGAAGGAAAAAGGTTAGGGATTAAATACCTTACCTGCCAGTAAGACAATCCAGAGTCATCTGACATTCATCCCAAATACTTCCCAAGCTTGAAGAATGGGAAAGCAAAAGAAACCACTGACTACTAGGACAAGAAATAAAAAGATTTAAGGCAAAAAAAAAAAAATACTAGCCCAAAGTTCAGTAAGGCCATGATAAAAACTTAGGCTCTCCCACCTAAAAAGCATTGTCTGAAATAAAGTGACGCAAATGGGCTAAACACAGTGCCAGTGCTTAAAGGTAAATTAGAGACCATTCAAATATACAGGGATTTTTACATTAAAGAAAGTAATACATGGAAGCATTTTACTAAAAGTTAATTCAATGCAGTCCTTCAGTAATAGGTGAACAACATATTCTTTACATTTAACAGATGTGATACTTACTAGGGACAATGCTAAGAGTTGACCTTTTTTCTAAGTGCTCAATGTACTACATTATTCTGTTATCCAATTTAAACAGCAATATGATGATGTTAGACTTCTAATGTTATTACATTTATATGTGACCAAGACTACTATTACTCTAATCTTACCCAATTTATACAGGACTATATTAGACTCCTTTACCTACTGCTCTTCCAACAGGATACTGAATGGAGTTTCTTCCCCATTTACATTCTGTATTGCAGCCTAAATCTCCCTCTTAAAGTTCCACTGGTTCAGTGGCACCTCGTGGTTCCTGAATCAAATTACTATCAAAACAAGCAACTACTATTCTGCACTTTACAACTATGCACCATCCCCTGCAAAGAAGGGAGCACATTTTCACATCTGTCTCGGGAACAGCAATTCTCAAAAAAATATCTTGACAGACACATATGCACAAACTAAAACAGAAAAAAAAAACTAAAAAGAAAGTCCTAATCATCAGTGAGCATAAATGTTTATTAATCTAAACGATTTTCAATGTGGAATATGGACCTCCTATTTGATAAGAGGCAATGCACCAAGCACTTCATGTAATTCCTAATATGCAGCGTTATCAACAGGTGATCCTAGTGAAGGAGGAGAACAATGGAGGACAATCATATCACTGCCTCTTTCTAAAACAACTAAACTGGCTCAAACTAATAATTTCCTATTGTACTTGCAATTAATAAGAATCTTCAAACTACTGCACAACCTTGAAAACTTCCCATCTAGTCACTCTATCACTCAACCTTACACTAAGAGACCTCTGCACTCCAATGACAAATCATTACCCTCCATAATTAAACCTAACAACAATATAGGATACTCACTGCAATCACATAGTCTGCAACCCGAAAGACTTTAAATGCCAACTAAAGCAACACCTGACAGATGGATAAATGACTCTGCACCTCCCCTGGTTAAATGGTACTAATACAGCTTTATTAAATTGTGCCATAACTTTCTACTGCAGAAAATTTAGTGTACTATCATTACAACTATACCCTCCTCTTTGAACGCATCTCCTTTATCTTTCTTTCTCCTCACCCCCTCCTTCATTTTTTTCAGCTGCTCTAACTCTATCTTATCTATGACCTAAAATTTGAGCAAGTCTTTATAGTATCAAATATTCTTACATAAAACCTGACGATCATGCATACTGATGAGGCATATACCTCCCTGTATTAAAAAATATATATATATTCATATACAACCAATGTAACGTATTTTAAATCAAGACTGTTTATAAATGATGAAGCCGCAGTGGTACAGCGGTAGCGTGGTTGCCTCACAGCAAGAGGTTCTCCTGTTCGATTCTCGGCTGCAGTGCCTTCTCTGTGGAGTCCGCATGTCCTCCCTGCGGTCGAGTGGCCACCGAAAGACATGCGTGAATGGGCGTGCATTCGCTGAAGGTTGGGCATCTGGCTGGCAACTCGGCACCATAAAAAAATCTACTGCCAATCTTTACAGGACCGGAGTTCCACTGTGGCGACCCGTAACCGGGAAAAGCCGAAAAGACAAACAAAACCAACTGTTTGTAAATTATGTAAATAATATCGAGGATATCTTTTTTTTTTTAATTTCTCCAAATCTTTTGGGTTTCTAATACTATGACAGGAATGGACCCCATTCCTTAGTCAAAGTACAATTAAAGTAAAACACACAAACCACCACGATTCTCCAAGTTTCAGGCTCACATAAAATAAACAAGCAAACAATTCCACGTACATAATTGAACCCAAAAATGGCAGACTGCTCCAGTTCTTCAAATCTCTTTATTCACAAAGGTATGAGCACTTTCGCAGTTTGTACTGCTTCATCAGATACAAATAAGAATAAAAAAAAAAGACTGCATTAAATACTCTAACAAATCACATAGGTTCATAGGTTCATACTAGGCTATCTGCCCTAGGGCATTTATAAGCCTAGCCAGAGTATGTTTGGCTTTCGCCACCCATTTTAAATTAATTTTGCTATGCCCTTTTTCGAGGTTAGTATACTGTGCCTCTGTCTAACAGCGACACAGAAGTGATACCCGGGGTAAACCTATGATCTCCCATCCACTCATCAAGATTCCTCTTGGAGAGGAAATGAGGGAGTCTGCCTAACCTGGACTGGGATTTTATTCCATAGTGAAGGGAGCCTCTGGGTTATGAATCAGTCCCTCCAGCATGTCCTATTTATTTCAGTGCTGAGGTTCAAGTCTCTCGAGCGTGTAGCTCGATGGGATTTGGATTTTTTGAGGTGCAGCATGTCCCTTAATTCCGGGTTGGACATGGCCTTATACGTCAGGCACAGGTCACCTCTGAGCAGGCGGTATGCCACTGAGTAGAGCTGGAGTTTCCTTAACCGGGCAGCATATGGCATCTGTTTGAGCCCTTTGATCCTCTTGGTGAGGTACTTTTGGGGTCTTTCCAGTTGCTGCAGGTGTTTGGTAAGGTACATCCCAAAAGGGGCATTGTACTCGATTATGGGCCTGATGAGGGATGAGTAAAGAGGCACGATGACCTCCCGTAATCTAGATGTGAATCCCTTCATGATTAGGTGGGCTATATAAAATGTTTTTCTAACCACTTTGGCCACGTGGTTGTCAAATGAGAGATTGCTATCAACTTGGGTCCCCAGGTCCCTAATGACTTCTTCTGTACTTAATGGATTACCACCTATGTGGTAATTTGTGGGCACTTTGTTTTTGCCAAAGGGATGACTATACACTTTTGGCATTTAGCTTGAGGCCATGGCTCTGGCACCAGTTGTCTGTTTCTATGAGGCCCTTTTGGAGGATGCTTGTGTTGGCTGGAGAGTCGATTATGGCACCCAGTTTGCAGTCATCTGCGAACTTGGTCAGCCACAGTCCTTCCGTGTTGGCCTGTACCTCCGAGAAATATATACCAAACAAGAGAGATCCCAGGACTGAGCCTTGTGGGACGCCACTTGTAACTGGTTTGGAGTCTGACATGGCTCCAGCAATTCTAACCATGTGGGTTCTGTCCTTGAGCCAGTTTGCAACCCATCTAGTGACATAGGGGTTTATATTTAAGCTGGTGAGCTTATCTATAATGCCCGAGTGGGGTATTGTATCGAAGGCTTTTGCGAGGTCCAGATAGGCTGTGTGGACCACCTTCCCTTCGTCAATGGCCTTGGTGACTGTTTCAAAGAAGTCAACCAGGTTTAAGAGGCAGGATCTGCCCTTAAAGCCAAACTGGGTAGGATCCAGTGTCTGTAGGTCCCCAATATCTTTATTTATGAGGTCCATAATGATCCTTTCCATAGCTTTGCAGACCAAGCTAGTCAGGCTTATGGGGCGATAGTTTGCAGGGTCCGTTGAGGCACCACCTTTGTGGAGAGAGACCACTGTTGCTGTACGCCACTCTTTGGGTACATATCCTGTAGTAAGGCTGAAATTGAACAGTAGTTTTATGTTTGGGTTTAGCTCTTCTTGGAGTTCATGTAAGACGCAGCCTGGGACACCGTCTGGTCCCATTGATGCTGTGTTTTTTGCTTTGGAGAGGGCGGCTCCCACCTGAGCATCTGAGATGTCGGGGGGGCAGCACTCTGCTGGGATAGATATTTGCCCTTTTGGTGGGGAGGGGGGGGAGTTTGCGCTGAACCTGTCAGCTAGGATGTTGGCAATGTCTGTGGGATCAGTGTATTTTTTGTCATTTTGGACTAATTCTGAGCATATCTGTGAATTCCCACCCAGGTTCCTAACATAACTAAAGAAAGCCTTGTGATTATCTTTAGTGTCCTGTGCAATTTTTCTCTCGAAGCTGGCCTTTGACGATTTTATGAGTGCCCTTAGTTTTTGCTAATACTGATCAGAGATGCCTTCCCTTTTTGGGATTTTGCTCTATCATGTAGTAGCTTCCTCCTTCTGTTGTATAGTTTGTTTATGGCTGGGGTCCACCAGACAGGTCGTCTGCCTTTGGAGGATTGGGTCTTGGTTTTATTTGGGATTGCATGATCCATGCATTCCTGAAGGTGTTCATAGAATGCATTTATAAAAGATTCTGCGGTCTGGGCAGATTTTCCACAGGCCCGGGGCTTTGAAGGATTCCACCTCGGATTTGAGGAGTGTGAAATTTGCTTTAGAGAAGTTTTTCACTGTAGTTTTCTGGGCAGGGGGTGGGGTCGGGATGTGAATATTCAGTGAGATCAGTTTATGGTCTGATCTTACCAGTGAGGGATACACTTCTGGTCTGGAGCATAGAGTCCCCATGTTGGTGATGATCAGGTCCAGTATGTTTTCCCCTCTTGTGGGAGTGGTAACAAGTTGTTCCATAGCATTTGAGTTTATGAATTCTAGGAACCTTTGGGCAAGGGTGTTGGAGCTAGAGTAATGCTCCCAATCTATGTTTGGGTAGTTGAAGTCACCCAATATAATGGTGTTCGGAGAGACCTTCATATTTTCCAGTGTTCTCAGGAAGGCCGAGTGGGGTTCCTGGGTTTGGGAGGGTGGTCTGTAGCAGGCTATAAACTGGAAGGCAGTTTTACCCACTGTTAGTTGCACATGGATAGTCTCTGATGCTTCGTGCTTTGCCACCAACCTGGAGGTGTGGGTATCTTTGATGAATATCGATACTCCCCCTCCTTTTGTGGTTCGGTCCAAGTTTTGGGGCCGAAAAGCATGGTATGAGGTATAACCTGGTAGTGCTGGGGTGCTCTCGGGAGTCCTGAACCAGGTTTCTGTTACTGCACAGATATCGATGTTCTCCATGCTAAGGAGAGTTTCGAGTGCGTGCATCTTGATGTTTAGACTTCTAGCGTTGAGTAGCACTACTCTTAGTTTCTTATCCCTTGTGATACCTATGGAGGTGGGTTTGTCTTTTGAGCCTTGCCTAAAAAGGCACTATGGGGGTAGCAAGAGCCTTTGCCAATATCCGAAAGCCCAGGGGTGACAGGTGCAAGCCGTCCCTAGCAAAGCATCGTGGCTTGTCGTGCATATCATCCCACGCTGACAGGCATTGGATCCCCTTTGAATGACACCAATACTTAAGCCAATTGTTGAAATTGATCATCTTGTCTTCATATTGTGGCATCATTCTTGGTGAGGGTAAGATGCTACTCAAGGTCAGGGTCATACCAGCCTGGGCTACATGCTCAGAGAGCTCCTCTATGTCTCTTTTCATGTAGTCCAGGGAGGTACGTCTCAGGTCATTCACACCAGCATGGACAATGACTGAGTCATATTTGTACTTGCCTTGGAGTGACCTGAGTGCTTGTGTTATGTGGCGGATCCTAGCGCCAGACAGGCTGCTCACCGTGACCTTCTCCTTGTTCAGCCTGGTGAGCGGGACGTCAGTGTGCCTGACAATAGAGTCACCTATTACAAGTATATCAGGTGTGTTGTTTAGCCTTAAGGGCTGTGACTGTTCGGCACACTGGCTTTGTGAGATATGTGTTGCATGTGTTTTGTTTTGGGGTAGCGGTTGCTTGGGTGTCTGCTTTGGAGGTCTCTGCTGCTTAGGCAGATCTTTATTTAGAGCCTCCGAGTATGTTTTTGTGTGATTATGTGTTTGGTTTGCTGTCGTGGTAGGTTTATGTGAGACTGGAATTGTAGTGAGTGTGGTTTCCTTCTCCTCCTGACTGGTTATGCCAGTACTGAGTTGAGAGAGCTTAGCCTCCAGTTTGGCTATATGGTGGCATCTCTCACATGTGTTGGAATTTGTTGGGAGGAGGAGAGGGTTGTCTGTGTACATGAGGCAGTTGTAACATTGCCTCAAGATTCCCATATTCACCAGCTGGACCGGAGAGGAGATTGACAACTGACCTTTGGACATGCTAGAATAATATTGGGAATTCCTTTATAATTGAAAACAAGGGCCACGAGGGTGTAGTGCTTTTAATTTTTAGTGCTGACTTATAACTGCTTTAGTGAGCAAGTGCCAGTTAACAAGTGCAATGTGTTACAGGTAACTTAAATGCAAAAACGACAAACAGTAACTTTCTTTCAAGCGAAGCAAGGAAATAAGTACAGTAAGCAATGCAGATATAACTAGGGATCCACAGATGCGCTGAGAAGCCGCGTTTTAGGTAGAATTAGAGTTCCAGGGAAATAACAAGCATACAAACAAAGCTAGATTCAGCAGGCCTGGATCTAGTCTATGCTACAGCAAACAAGGTGTACCAATTTCAGTAAGATACAGTTCAAATATTCAGGCACTGTAAACCTTTAACCAGAAATTCCAAGCTCAGAAGGGCAGAGTCCAGCCTCTCCTCCCACAAGAGTGCAGACCACGAACCTTCTTAATGTAAAATAACTGGCCTGAAGCCCAAGTGCTTAAACCAGAGCTAATACACTTTAAGAAGAACAGACACTGAGCTCTCAGTCAGCAGTTCCCAACTTAGAAGGATGAAAGCTACCTGTCCTGCCACCACAGTGCATGCCACAAACCTTCCTAATGTAGAACAACTGGTCTGAAGCCCAAGTGCTTAATCCAAAAGACTTAGAGTGATAGCTACACTTTAACCAAGTTACTACCAAGCAGTAATAAATACAACTGAATACTTTAAATAATGCCTGGATTAGTGCTCAAGTTATACAAACAAAGCTAGATTCAGCAGGCCTGGATCTAGTCTATGCTACAGCAAACAAGGTGTACCAATTTCAGTAAGAAGAAATTCAGATATGCATGCACTATAAGCCTTCAACCAGAAATTCCCAGCTCAGAAGGGCAGAGTCCAGCCTCTCTTCCCACAAGAGTGCAGACCACGAAACCCTCTTAATGTAAAATAACTGGCCTGAAAGCCCAAGTGCTTAAACCAGAATATACTTTTAGAATAACAGACACTGAGCCCTCAATCAGCAGTTCCCAACTTAGAGGGATGTAAGCTACCTGTTCTGCCACAACAGTGCAGACCACAAACCCTCTCAGTGCAAAACAACTGGTCTGAAGCCCAAGTGTTTAAACTAAAAGGCTTAGAATGAGTTACACCAAGCAGTAATAAATACAATTGAGAACGTTTAAGATGACGCAAAAGCAAAATAAAGTAGGAAGAAACAAGTACAGTAAAAGCAGAAGATTTTTTTTTTTTTTTTTTTTTTTTAGAAAAGTAGCAAAAGCAGTAGTAAATACAATTCTCATGCAGTGCAAGCTGGCACACTTGAATATGTAGCAATATTAGTCCACAGACAGTTTGAAAAAATGTAATTAAATTAAAAAAGGACTAAAAGCAAGTGCAGAAAGGGTTTATTAGGTAGAATGCGGTAAAGAGATGTCCTGGGGGAGTGTCTTAGATCAAATCTACAGTGGGGCGGGCACTGCAAAAGCCACCAAATTTTAACTACAACCAAGAATAGGGGGGGGGGTGGGGGACCAGTTTCAACACAGATGCAAGGAATGTGCAAATTATAAAAAAATATATATACTGTTTTCTATAGATTTGCAGAGCAGTAAGACACAGATATCAAGCAGACAATTTAGCTCTATAATACAGAATAACACAGAAAATATACTCAGCTCTATAACTTGAAGATAGTTCTGTAAGGCTGTCTCTCCAGTTTGAATACAGGTTAATTCACTTAACTCTAAAAAAGACAAAGTCCGAACAATACATAGCAATGCACACTAAAAAAAACAAACATAGAAAATTAATAAAAACAATATAATATGAATATAAATGTCTTTTAAAACAGTAGCTACACAAATACTCTATACTAAGTACTGCTACTTCATCTGCGTAGGCGCCTACTCTTTAGTTTAGGTTTAATGGGCACCTTATCAATCAACCCATGCCCATAGTCGCTTCTGAGCCTGATTATCCATTTGGCTTCCAGTTGTTCAGTAATATTTCTAATATCACCACATCTGGCGCACTCAAACATTCTACATATATAAAAATATGTGCGTCAAATCTGTCTCCAAGACATGTTTAGAAAGGGCACTATTTTGGCTGCCCTTATGAATATGATAAACATGTTCTTTTATGCGATCATGCAGGGGTCCTTTTTCCTAACATAAAATTTAGCACACACTGTGCAAGAAGCTAGATAAATTGTGTGTTCTGAACTACAGGCTGCATATATATTAAATGTATATTCTTTCTTTTGATCAGGATGTAAAAACACGTTGGTAGTATTTACATACTTGCAAGCAGTACATTTGCCATAGGGATGTTCTCTTATTTACTCTCTCAATTCTATGAGTTTTAGGGTAGCAAAGACAGTTCTTAAGAGATGTCATCTTTTTATATTTAAATCTTGATTTGGTATCTAAAATTCCCATAAGACTTTCATCAGTCATTAGAATGTTCCAATGTCGCTCAATAACTCTCTGATAACGAACATTATCATTTGCATAAAACATGGCTATTCTCAACTTTATATCCTTACCAAAATCATGTGGCACTACTACCTCATATAACTTAAGTTATTTGGTTGGAAAAATAGTGTTTGGCACTGGTCTCTCTCACTTTCCTTACAGCTTCAATATTTTCAGCAATTTCTTTGTTCAGATAGCCTCTCTCTGTGAATGCTTTTCTGAAATTATTAGTGTGATGTTGTTAATCACTTTCAAGTGCACTTAACCTGGACATCCTAAACGCTTGACTGCGGATTACATTCTTAAAAATGTGTGGTGGGTGCATACTTCCTCTATGAGGAAAATAGTTACAATAGCATGGTTTTCTGAACACAATTGTATAAATATGACGGATGCTTCCCAGATAGGGTGGGAGGGGGGGGGGGCATTACCTGTGTTCTTCCCTAACCATACCAACAAGGCAGAATACAGACTTCACCAACTTGATGTGCACAGGCAACTTATGTTCTACTTCCACAGAACTAAAGAATTCAGGAAGTCAAATCAGTTGTTCATATCCTTTTCAGAGGTAAGAAAAGGTATGCCAGTCCCTAAAATCACATTATCTAATTGGCTTTCCAATTGCATAACTTTTATACACTCTTCCAATAACAAGGAACACCTTTTCAAAGTTAGAGGTCACTCAACCAGGTCAGTAGCAACATCCACTGCTTTTCAAGCCAAAATTCCAATGGACAGTATTTGTGCAGCTGCCACTTGGGCTAGCTCACATACTTTTATCACTGATCACAAAGTTGATTTGGCATCCAGGGACAGAGCTTCCTTTGATTCCACAGTGCTCGAGTGTATTCCTGTGAGCCACCCGAGAAGAAGGTGCTAGGGACGCTGTCCCACATGTAAGAATGAAGGCGAGATAGGACAACATAAAGAAGTTATGTACTCACCATAACGTTCTAGGTTTGTTGTCCATCTCGCCCTTCATTCTTATGAACCCACCCACCTACCACCATCCATATAATCCTAGAGGACCTGGTAGGAAACTTTTTTGCTCTTTCCTATATTTTTGGAGACATTTCACTACTGTTTCTCCTTTACCTGAGGATACAGTATAATTATTTTCCATTATAGTCAGCAGCAAACAAGATCCGAGGATTGATACCACGGCATGATGGGATACCTACCTTGCCACAAGCCAACTCAGAGATTTATAGCTTCTGTAATCGGCCGAGTATCAGCTCCGAACTCACATGTAAGAATGAAGGGTGAGATGGACAACAAACATAGAACATTATGGTGAGTACATAACTTCTTTTTTTCAGTGGAGGCCTGGGGAGAAAAGCTCCAATGAACAGTTACACAGAAATAGAATATACAACCAATAGCTGAGAGTATACAGTGTACAATAAAATAATGTGGCAACATACAAATAATTCAGAGAAATATAGCATGCAATACAATAACATGACATTTTGATACAGAACATATGAGGAGTATATATGAATTAAAAAAAATCAAGTAAGTTATGGTAACAGTTTAAGAGAGAGGACTGGATGCAATAGGTGACTATCACTTTAGGGTTGTTGTTGTGACTTTCGGCTTTTTCCTGGTTAGGGGTCGCCACAGCGGAACTCCGGTCCACTAATGATTAGCAGTTGATTTTTATGTACTGAGTTGCCAGCCCTGATGCACAACCTTCAACGAAGGTATGCCCATTCACGCATGCCTCCACGCAGAAGACGCTCTGAGTCTCGAACCGGACAGCGTCTTACTGGGAGGCGACAATACTACCGCAGCACCACCACTGCGGATCATGTTAGGGTATAGTGGAGTAATTATAAAAGTAGTTGCTGCAGAGAGGGTGGAGGGGTTGATGGCTAGAAGGGGAATTTAACTTGAGAGTAGTGTTTACATATCCATTTAGTAGTAAAGTAAAACGAGAGATTTGAATTTAGTGTGGTCCCAGGTATTGCAAAGAGGGGGAGGGAGAGAGTTCCATAGTTTAGAAATGGAGTAGGAAAGTAGGAGGTGGTCAGGGGGTCGTGACGGTTTGTGGATCTGTAGGAGGTTTTGGTTTTATTCACCTTTGTTCATGTTTTACTGTTGATCATTCATCAATTCCCAATATTTATACACTCCTTGCTCAAGTTCTTTTATATCACATTCTTGTCCCAAACTGATGTTTTCCTGGTGCTGCAGTTTTCCTGCTTTAAAAGGTTGCTTTTGCACACTTAAAGACCAAATGACATTCTTATATCATCTGAAAAAGTTTTGACAACTTGCAGTTGTACGTTCAGTTCCTCATCTGATGACCTATACAGTTTTAAATCAAATCATCGACAAAGAGAAGATGAGAAGTCTTTACACACTGTTGTTTTTTTAGGAGCCAAATTGTATCCATGCCCCAATTTGTTAAGTAAACAGCTTAATGGGATAGCAGAATAGCAACGATGACAGAGTCATCCTGGGATAATAATCTCTCCTTCATCATGGCTTAATCGCAAAGTGGAACAAACCAAATACATGCAAGGTAGAACAAGTGCACGGATCAAACCATGAACATCAGAGTACAACAAAAATGAACCAGCACAAGGGAGAAGAGTGCCTAAATCTAATTTATTGTGGCAATATCTGAAAACTTCATACTGCAAACCGGTTTCGGCTGTGAGACCAGCCCTCCTCAGTGCAACAAAAATAGTATGGATAGCACATCCTGGTATATCCTTATATATCCAGAAATATTAAAGGCATATACACCCTAAAAAACAAATATGTACAAATTGTGAATAAAAATATATAGACAATGAACATGAAAAATAAATCCTATGACATTAACAAAAAATCAAAAAAAATCAGCAAAATCAGAAGCTGGCTCCAAATTACTAATTTGTTTCATTTAAACCAGGTTTGAATAAAGCTCCTAACCTGGTAATCCACGAGGATTCCATATTATCTAATCTGTCATGCCAGCCTGCTTTAAGATTTCTGTGCATCTCAATTTTATCAATGACAGTGAAGTTGAATTATGCGGTTTTGTGAATCATAGTATGTTTGTATAAAGCATTAGAAATTTTATGATTTCTGATAGCGCTGAGGTGTTCACTTATCCGATGTCTGAATGGTCTGGAAGTTTGGCCTACGTAGAAAGAGAAACATGTACATGTGGCCATATAGATCACCCAGTCAGTACTGCAGTTACCAAAAATTTTTATCTGGTATACCTTGGAGGTATTACAACTAGTAAATTCTTTAGTCTTAAAGATGTATCTGCATGCACTGCAATGACCACAAGGAACATAACCTATCAATGGGTCACCAAATAAGGTTGTCTGCATGGGTATAGACGGATTATACCTTTTGTAATGTGTAAAATGAGAGTTGATAGTTCTACCCCTACAATAGGAAAAAGAACATCTTTCTGGTAATATATCGTTCAAATGTTCATGAGTCCGCAAAATATCCCAATGGTTGTTGATAATATCTCTAAATGAAGGTGTATTGCTTCCAAATGTAGTAACAAATCTGATGGGTTGAGATGTTAATGTATTGGGTCTGTCATGTGAGTGTTTATATTGTAAAAGTCGTGATCTAGGCATATCTTTAACTTCATTAATAGTTTGGGTAATGCGATATCTATTGTAACCTCTACTTGCCAATCTGTTACTCAAATCTTGTTCACATTTTGAGTGGGATTCTTGGGAAGAACAAATTCATTTCATACGTAAGAATTGAGATTTGGGGATATTGTTGATGATGTGGCGGGGGTGGTAACTTGATTATTGGTCTATAATTTTTAGGGTAGCTTGCAGGATCACGCTTAAGAAGGAGCATTGTTTTGCCTGTTAGCCAGGTTGGTGTCTATTTGGGGCGCACATATAAATAGTTCTTACTCATGGCTAAATCCTTCTGCAAAGATATTAATACCTTTAACCAAAAGTTAAGTACTGCATCTGGGCATGGGGTTTTCCAAATCAGGGGCTTTTCTTAACTTTGTTTCAACCTCTCTGGCTGTTACTTCATCTCATTTCATATCCTGCACCTTTAAACTTCTTATTCTTTCTTTTACTTCTTCTATCCATTTAGCATCTTTTCTATGTTCCACAGTATCTTCATAGATACTTCTCCAAAATGTATCTACTTCCTCTTTTTTTGGTGGTCTTTCAATTCATTTTATCTTGTTTCCCAATTCTCTATAAAACGTTTCTGTGTCATCAATAAATTGCTTATTTTGTACTTTTCCATCTGTGCATCTTCTAAGTTTTTTCTGTTTGTGCTGAAATTTTTAGTTTATTTGCGATAGTGCATGACAGATCCTGGTCTGTTCTAATACTGTGCGTTGCCTTAATCACACCCATCTTTCTTAGTATTTTTGTTGATCTATTCCCTCTTCTGTAGTCTAAGAGTGGCACTTCTTAAATGCTTTATAATTTTCTCTATTCGAAACTTCCATGATGTTATTCGATTTCTCCCCTTTCTTTCCTCACCATCATGTGTCCTTGTGGTAGAACTTTATCAGTTATTAATTTAGCAGCACAGTAATATATCCTGTTTACTTCTGTTATATTACATGGATCTCTATGGACAGTTCTAGTTACTGCATTCATTTGTGTTTATCAGACTTCTGACTTTCTGGAGTTTTACTGACCTTCTGCAGTTTATTTCGCTCATTGATCTTGATATACCTATCCATGTCTATTACAATCAATACTGGTTTTCTCTTAACTCGTTTTCTTCCAAACTGAGGGCACATCCCTCGTTTTCCATTTCCTGTGGGCATTCTATAGATAGTTCTATAGGAGCTTCCTGTGGCACTTTCTCTTCAATTTCATCCTATGCCATCTGTTGCTCTGTCATATGAGACCTCACTGGCCTATCACTCCTCAACATTGACTGCATCAGAGTTTCCACAGTTTCCTGTTCCTTTCCTTGCTGTCTAGCTTCAAGTAAATGTTTATACTGACTTCCTGTGGAAGGCTCCAAAATATCTTGATATGGCACCTAACCAATTGCTTCTTGTTCCACTGGTTTCCCCTTAATTTGGATATCCATTGCTATATCCTGTTGTGGTGCTTTCTGAATTAGATTTTCTACACTGAATCCTTCACTTCGCAGGTACTCCATAACCTCAGTTTCTATTTCTTTAACTTCTCCATTACTAATCTCCTTTTCTACTTTTCCTCTTTGTCCTCCTATTTTTTGTATTGTAAAGTTTTCCATGTCTGAATTACTTTGCTTATATTTCTCTTTAAATATCTTTGGTGCTGCCCTTTTTGTGTTGGTTAGTTTTGCTTTCTCCTTTGCATAAATATTACACATTAAATCTCTTTCTTTCCCATGTCCATATTTCCTCTTCAGAGGTTTCCTGATCTTCCTGTTTCTCCTTACTTTGAGGACTCGCTCCATCATGCTGTGATGTAACCTGCATTAGACCTTTGACACCAAATCCTTCACTTCGCAGGCATTCCATATCTTCAACTTCTATTTTTTTTAGCATCTACTTTATTAATCTTCCTTTCTACATTCCATCTTTGTGATATGCTTTTATTGTAAAATTTTCCATATCTTTGGGGCTGCCTTCTTCATATTGATTAATTTGGCTTTCTCCTTTGCATAAATATCAAATCCCTCTCTATCTTTCCGATGTCCATATTTCTTTTTTATATTGTTCAAATATCTCTAGGTTTTGTTGTTTATTATATTTTCGCACTTCCTCAGATGCTTCTTTTTCCAAACAGATCAAAGTTTCTTGATCTATATACTGTTTTTCATAAATCTATTATATTAATGAATGCAAATTTTCATTTGAAGCTTCTGACAGTTTTTCTTGCGAAAGAATTTATTTCCTCTAATTTCTCTCAATCGTTTCGTATATCTTGTGTGTGGAAATTCTGGGCTTTTTGCACAACAGTAATAATATACAATTTCTTTCTTATACTCAATAATCCATTCTATTGTCTTTATGGCTCTTCTTTGGCCTATCAGTTTTTGTGATTTTTGTAGACTGCTACTTCCTTCTACAACCGAGGGGGGGGGGGCATCCTCCCCCTGGGCCTGGCCCAGTTGTAGAAATGTTTCCATATTTTGAGGATTCTACACGGTCACTTTTTCCAGTCCTGGCACCAGTGCGCCTACCAGGATTGGGCACTTTTTTACCCTGGGTCTTGTGCACCCAGCTCTCTCTCTTAATTTTTGACCTACTACTGTCCATGACATACGCTATATAAATACTGTCTATATATCAGTTTTACCTTGGTTAGATTTTGTGAAAACAGGGTCCACCTCATGAGGGTACTTACAAAGACTTGAGGATCAATTCAATTTCAGCACTACTCCTCTCTTTTGCTTGCTAACTTTTCATCTCTCCATTCGGATCCCTATTGAGGATATCCGAATAATGGATCTGATGCTCATTAATGAAACAGACTGTAAATGACGAACCAATATCAATGACTGTCAGTATAATACAGCTTTTCTCCCTGGGCCACTACTGAAAAAGGGTGATGCACAGTCAGACTTCCCCAGTAAACAAATGCCAATAAATAAACTAACTGGTCAAATGAGGTACGGTCTTATACAAGTTAGAGTAAAACAGGCTTAAAGCAAACAAAAAAAATCAAACTTCTTAAAACTGAAGTTTCATACTGCAGGTTTCTATGTCGTCAAATATGTTTCAACAAAGCTCGTCTACTGGAATGGTAACCTACCACCACAAATTTCCACTAAACCTCTCAATGGTAAACCATTGATCACGTCTGTAAATACATCTTCAAGAAGTCAAAATTAATGGTCACACTGGAGAATGTACTTTCACACTTTAATTCATCAATGCCTACTAGGCTGGCATGTCATGCACCATCTTTCAGAACTGCTAAAAACTTCCTACTGTATAAACTCCAAAGTGCAGCAGACAGACTCAGAGCACCTGCTGCATGGTTACTGACTAACGCTGGTTATAACTATACCTAGACAGAAACAAGGTTATGATCAGCTTTCCATTCATAATCCTGTGTGTTCGGAACATGGATGCCAAGAAATTTCACTTCTCAAGCTTTAACATCCACATTGCGAGCATACAATTAAGGCTTGATCATAATTCTTTGTAGTGCATGGAGCTTTATCTGCTCCGTGTACAACTGGTTACAGAGTAATAAAAAGTGCCACATGGTTTGTCAGATTTCAAAACTGTAAGGCACTTCGTGAGTGCTGTCAGAAAGACAGTGCAACTCGGTCTCCTGTTTATACTCACCTGCCATGCCTCGCAATTTTCCACATTTTAGCAGAACGTCTAGATTTTTGCCTCATACATTTGGTCTTTTCCTCAAAAAAATGTGTAGTTTTCTCACAAATCACAGAGGACTGAAATAACTAAATACTGAAACATGTTTGAGTTTCAAGCTTTGTATCTTTTAGAAAATGCAGATTAATAGAAATCCTGTTATTACAGTAACTTTCTAAGTGGTAGTCGGGGACCCATTACCACACAGACAGCAGGAAGAAAAATTGTTTGTTATTTTGACTAGCTAGTGCAAGATCTAGCCTTAGTAAGTTAAGCCGGATGATTAAATAATTGTATTCTATTACTCGACTGGACTAGTCTGAATTATTACTCACTACATAACATTGTTAAATGATTGGCCTGTGTACTTTTGTGGTCTACTTTAAACTTGCGTTTGTGGATGCTGCCACTCTACTGCTCAAGGCTGTGGTACAACAAACTTGCAGTGAACTCTGCTATCACATATGACCTGAAAAGCAGTCCCAAAACATCTGAGAAGTGCAGTCCTTAGCTCAGTGGATTTCTGGAATACAGGGTGCACAAGACCATAACAAGTTATCCAGTACTCATCTGACTGCTCCTGGTCGCACATGGTAGCCATCTGCCAGCTTCTGTCACCTAGTGACATTGTATTTAGCATTGCTAACTGCTACTTCCTGTGATGAACTTTTCAACTATAGTTAATTGCTTACTGCAGTGCAATACTGAATCCTTGCTGTGGCTGACTGTCTACTGCCCAGCTACACTGTATCCTTGCTGTAATAGTATCATACCTTGCTGCACTAATTCTACATTGTATTCATTACTGTGGCATCTGAACCAGCTGCTCACACCTTCAGTACTACATTGTGGCACCTATGCCTATTCTACCTACCCTCTCCTGTAGCATTCTGCTTATTGCAGTATACACTTTGTATGATCTTGTGACATTTTGCATGTTCTATTAGTGAACGAGCAAAGTCTTGGAGAAAGCTGTATCTATGGTATCTGGATTATTACGCTGTGGTATCCATGCATGCTGGTCAGTCATACACCAGTAAACCAGAACTACATTGATAACTGTATTGTTATATTCCAGGATGAAGCTCAAGCACTCTTGTACTACTATTTTATCCAACTTGTGGTTTACTGTGATGCTGTATCTAACCCTGCTGTTCACTAATCCTTACAACAACATCCTGCATTGTGCTATATTGGGTCATACTGTATTCAGCAATACTGCATAGCACAGTATTATGCTACACTGTACAGAGGTGCACTGTCTTCATCATCTCCTATATCATACAATTGCTGTACTGTATTATACAGGGTTGCACTATTTTTGCACTGCTTCACTGGTCCTTTAGACACCATGCAGGTTACCCTTCCTTCTAGGCAGGCCAAGGGTCATCGGACTTCTTAACATCACAATACATGTGCCGCCTAGTATTTCCAGATCAACCACGCATCCTCAGTCTGCCTATGTTTCACCTGTTCCCAGGCTTCTACCACTAGGAATGCTGAGGCAGTGCATAAACCGCCACCTATTTACTGAACACCACTTGTTGCTATAACCAAATCTGCCCACATATGAAAGGGGCAAATACTACAACTTAGGGAAAACCTCTTACTCAATCTGGTTATCAGGAACTATACCAACAATAAACATACAAGATAACTATAAAACTATCTGCTGCTCCAAATAAATATTTTAAAACCACAAAACCCTCACGACAGTCAAATCTCAGCAACACTCTAGCATCCATTTTTACACCACATGTAGCAGCAGCTTCTTCCACTCCAAGCACAGACAAGAGTAACTAGAATGGTTTGGCCAAGCCCTTTAGACTACAAAAGCAAACCACTTCCTACGGTAATGTATTTGTTACAGATGACCCACTTTAACACACAAATGCACTCACAAGGCTGAACAAAGACAACAGTCAGCTGCCTCTCAGGTACTTTAATCTGCCACATCACCAGGGCACCCAAGTCCCTACATCCAAAGTTTTAGTCTACCATGGTCGATGTTCATATAGGTCTGAAGGACTTGCAATACATCCAGTTAAGCCTCTGGAAAGTGGCACATGATGGAGCTCTCTCAGTAGGACTAATGCTGGAAAGAAACTAGTCTTTAATAGCATCCTACAGTCACCAAGT
Organism: Protopterus annectens; assembly: GCF_019279795.1. Taxonomy (NCBI): domain Eukaryota; kingdom Metazoa; phylum Chordata; order Ceratodontiformes; family Protopteridae; genus Protopterus; species Protopterus annectens. The sequence continues at coordinate 757,261,672 of NC_056747.1, read as the reverse complement.
GTGATACCATAATGTAACAAACAAAATTACAATTGGCATTATATAGCATCACTGTTGACAGGGCCCAAAACAGGTCAGCCTAGGTGGAATTGAAGAAAGCACCACCTGTTTCTTTAATGATGGCTTGCACCTCTGCCATCAGGCTTTCACATACTGGCAAAGACTTTTCTCTACTTTCCCAAAGTGGCTTTTTAGGCAGTGCCCGTCTCCTCTCCAACCTAGGAAATAACAGATTAAAAAAAAAACAACCCGCACAGATATGTTCAGTGGTAGAAGCGTAAATAAGAAAATGTCCTCCTTGTAGGTCTCCCTAACTATGGAAAACTATGGAAAACAATGATACTCGTCACCGAAACCTGATTCCAAGAACAGTGACAGCAATCTTTTGCTACCCAGCTTCTCTACCTTCCATTCATTTAGGACCACAAATATAGAAAGCAGTAACACTGGTGGTGATGTGTTTGTCTTTATATGAAACATCATCACCTTCAGAATACTGGACTATGGCAATGACCTCACACTCCTTCATATTCCAGTATTGGTAATCAAATTCTCATGCTATATCCTGGATAACTATAACACATAATCAAATCATGGAACATACTTTAATAAATTAAACTACAGTTCTTAGTTAATCTACCCCTCTGTAAAGTGGTACACCTAGCAGTTCCCCAAATAAAATACACTCAGTGCTTCTTAGATTTCATCATCTCACACCTCCTCCAATCAAACAGTATCCTTATCCAATACAGACACCAGCATACTATCTTATTGTCACAAACAGGTTCCTCACCAACTATCATACACTCGCTAATCACTACACTGTTGTATTCACCATATAGTTTTAGTACAAGTCAATGACAAACCCAAACATTTTTACAGAAGGCCAATTTCCTTGCCCTATGATGACTTGAGGTGGTTCAACACTTGAATTAAAAAGATTCATCAAACAGTTCACTGTTCGTGTTGTGTTCCAGTATTTGTGTATTCAAAGTTACTATTTTGGAGAGTTGGAGGTGTTTGTTTTTGTGGTTCAACACTTATCCTTGACAATCCAATAGCAAATCTCATGACATATATCCAAAGCGTATACTCCCATCTTGACTCTCACACAGAGATTCCTATTCACCACCAATATAACCCAACATTTAGATAAATTCCACTGGTGAAACTCTGCTATAAAACACTAATTCACCTTAAAAGGGGTTAAAGCATGCCAAGAACAAGATCAAATCCTGAAAATGTGTGCCAGGTGCAATCACTGGTGTGCAATTGGACAGCTTTTTCCTCAGATGAACGGACCACCAGTATACAGGGGATTTCCTCTTCACCTATGATGGTGCAACCTAAGAACTGGTATAAAAGTAGTTGGGGCATGAAGCCCTCCATGTCAGGCATGCATGGGAACTTGCTCCTTCTAAGCAACAAGGTTTCTTGTGATAGTTTTTTACTCTCAAATGGGAGGTTCACTTGTGTGAAGTGATCATAAATTAGTAACATTCTTGTCAGGGAGTACTACATTTCTAGGTTAGCAAAGGTCAACTAAATAGCATTCTTTAATTTTGTAAATAACCTCAAAAATAAAGCATTACGCCAAGTTTACTTCTAATGGCTTCACCCATTCAAACCATGAGGATATGGTTAACATCCTTACATACATTCAGCTCCAAATTCTCCCCTCTTACTGCCTCCTAATTTACCAGTACAAAGCATCTAGTCTAACCCTCCCCCCTATAGTAGTTTTCTCTGAACAAGTACTAAAAGTACCCTTTAAGACCAAAAATGCCAGTTCTGGGCCTAGACAATAAAACCAGGCTGTTTCATGGTCAGGTTAAAACCCTCCAATCATACCTCCTCATTATACTATTCAATCATAGCATATCCACGGGCTGTGTGTCATAAACCTACAGAATGGAGGTGGCAATTCCTTCTCTACAAAGGAGTCATAGTGATGGACTCTCAAACAGTCCAAATCCACCATTCGATAAATAGTTTAATAGCTCAAGACATAAACAGCATAAATAGCAGAGCAAAGCTTTTGAGTAAGATACTCTTCTTCAGTGTTTAACACTGAAGAGGAGTATTTTACTCAAAAGGCTTTGTTCTGCTATTTATGCTGTTTTTGTCCTGAGCTATTAAACTATTTATCGAATGGTGGATTTGGACTGTTTTTTCCTGGAATTCTGACTGCTTTTCATCCAAGTCCTTTGATTTGCTGAAGACCTGTTACTTTGCAAGGACCTCAAAACAGGGACATAATGAACCTGATATGCCTAGACCCTAACCAATTTGACTTTATATAAAAATAAGATCATGCTTACATACCCAGATGACTTTCTGAAAGTATCACAGCAGTAGTAGAGGAAGACAATTCCATACACTTAAACTTTATTTAAACAAGGTTTGGAACGCAAACACCACTCTGACATAATCCATAAATAAATAACACAATATAACCCACTGGATTGCCAACATTTTCACTGATAGGCACCAATACATGGGGGTTAATGGCACACAAGAGAGTGTAAGAGACTTGTCACCTGTGGTGTACCTCATGGCTCTGTTTTGGGACCACTTATATTTGGCATCTATTTCTTGGATGTCACATCTGACACTAAACAGCCTCTGGCTGATAAAGTTCACTGCTGAATGCAAAATTGGAGACACCATTAACTAATACAAAGACACCTGGATCCTACATGACGGCCTAACTCAAGACAGACCCATGGTGTCAAGATCATGATCTAAAGCTAAACACCAATGTACAGTCTGAGAAACAAAAACTATTGCACACCTCCCACATAAATAATACTTCCCCTAAAAGTGGACATTGTCATTTGAAACACAGACAGAGGCACTTTTATGGATAAAGTCATCTCTTTTAAACACCAGCACACATCCACTGTCATTAAGGTCTTCTACCAATCAGACAATACAATGCACCCTTCAGGACGTACTTGTCAAATCTAGCCTAACCCGAAAATCCCAGCAGTTCCCCACTTTAAAAAAATGGTATGAGCTTCCTATGTTAATCAGGCCATCTATAAGCTGTTTCTCTTCTCAGTCTCTTACAAGATGACCTATGCCTGGCGTGCATATCTACAAAATTGGTAGCAAAACAAATATGAGAAAAAGAAGCTCAAACCTATAATGAAACATAAGCAGGATTTGTTGACATGACCGATAATCGTTCCCAAAGAATTTACCACCCCCTCTGTAACAAACTCTGCAGGTTTCTCACTATCTTCAACTCTAACTTAGACAAATGGAAAAGAAACCATACATTTACCCTAGATCTAACCCTCCTATCCTTTGCGGACAGGGGGAGTAACTAGTTGGATGTACCCAGTGGGACTATAATGACTATTAACCTAAACCTAGCAAAGTAAAATTCTAAAGTGATAACTACTACACAAGGCACTTTGGATGAGAAACAAAGCCCCTTGCCCAAAGTTGTGTAGTAGCCTGACATTCATAGGTCATGTAAACTTCTTCAGCAAATGGCCAACATGCATGATTGCCAGCAATCCTGTATTTTTTAAAAAAAATCCTATCCACAAAATGTCAACATACTTAGACCAACTCCAAGTACTTCTGGGCTCTTAATGTTAATAATTACAGTGAAAGCACAGTCACAATCATCACAAGTCATCTGAAAGGGGTCAACAATGAACAAAAGATGGTATTAGTATAAACAACAATGCCTGAAAGAGGACTTCCAAGATGGCTACACAATGATGAACAGCTTAACTTCAGCTCTTCCAGTGTGAAAACTGGCACAGAGAAACAGCAGCCAGCAATATTGTCAGCTTAGGTAAAATTCAGTTACTGTCTAGTAAATACGCTGCCTGGATGCCTGAAAAGAAGAAACTAAGACAGCCTGAAAAAAAATCGACTAGAAAAAAAAAAAAGAGAAAACACTGACTAGAAGAATCCTGTAGCTGTTCAACAAAAAGCAGTTCAATTTCCAGCTTTGGTGCAAGACATGGCTTCCAGTAATGTAGAGGAAAAAATAAGTCAAAAGTGCTCACAGCCAATTAAGATAAATGAAACACTGAAAAGTATATCAACTAAAATAACAAAAGGCTGGAAAAACATGGAAGAAACTTTAAAAAATATATTCAGATGAGTTGATGAAACTACAAAAATTAAAATGTCAATATGAAGAAGAGAGAGAGAACGAGACTGCTCAAGACACAATTCAAAAAATGGTAGAATTAAGAGAGCAAAGCACATAGGGAAAATCTAAGATTTTTTGCCGTACCAAAGAAACTACAAGGAGCAGACTATATTAAGTTTATAAAGGCACAAATAAGCAACTGCCACAGCAGGAACTGTTAAAGAAGAACCGTGCCCATGGACTCAAAAAACATGTTTATTTCATCATGGGTTTGGCGTTTCCTACGTTTTAAAACCACTCTGTGACTATTTACAGGATTTTTAGATATTTTTATACATAATTTCTGAGTCTGACCACATGGGGTCTGGCATCTTGAAGTAATTCTGATTGTTTAGAATGCCTCTAGTTATCCCAGAATTCACTGTTTGTCTCTAAACAATTGCATCATATCTGCCACTTTTTCCCTAAAGCTCCTGTCACTGCACTGATTTTACAGGCATTCACTGCTGTGTTATAGTTTTGGTCAACATTTTTTCCTTTTTCAATGACTACTTCAAAACACAAGCAGTGCAAATGCCACAGAACAGAATTGAAAAGTGCATTTTATTGCTGCTTTCTCTTAGAAATGCTAACTTAATTTCTTTTGTGATGTCTGAACTGTAGTTCAAGGCATCTCCCCTCCCCCGTCACACCTACCATCCCTAGCTGTCAAAGTGCTAAGGGTAATTTGACCCATTATCTGCATGTGACTGACAGCTCACAGCAGGTGACCTGACTAATGTACTGCTTTGTCACAGCCTTTCCTTCCTTACAGTGGGGCACTTTTTTGTTGCACTCCTCCTGCTTTCAAAGTTAAATCTGAGTGCCATTGCACTGGGAGAAATCACAGCTTTGCAAACCATCAAACTCAGTTTCTTTCCTTCCAGTTTGGTTAAACAGCTAACAACTGACAGACTATAAACATGCTATATTGCACGTACTTGCATGACAGTAGTCGCATGTTTTTTTTTAAGTGGGTAATTTAAGATTAAGGTATCACATACTTCATGTAATCTTATGTAGTGTTGTTTATTAATTGTGAGACATCTGCTTCCTATGTAAAAAGATGCAATTAATGTGTACGCATGGTCAATGCAAATGTATGCTCTTTGTTCATGCAGCTGCTACTGTACTGTTGCCTGTACTTCCTCGCTGTACTTTGAGATTACAGTTTATCATTTAGATTAGAATAGAGTGGGCTGGGCAAGGCAGCTCTGACATTACTATGTGGGAGGTTCATTGCATCTTATATAGAGCATGCAAATAAGGCAGTGGTTACATCACTTTGTGGGAGGAAACAGCCTGGTAACTACAGCAAGAGGTCTGGCAGACTTGACATCAGCAATTAAGAGCCAGCTAGAGGTTTTTCAACTGGGTTTTCAAATTAAAACAGAACAGAAAGGTAGGAAGCCTATGAGGTAAAACAGTAGAGTGGATTACTTTTTAAAGCTGTGGCGATTATTTTTTGAACCAGGATCAAATAATGGGGACTAAGAGACAGTAAGTTGAGCAATATGCTTTAATATCCCATTGTTCTTCTTTAACTGAACAGGTACCAATATGTATGCTCCAAATATGGCCAAGTGAAAGCAGCCAAAACCTTTATTAGTAAAGATTCAAACCTACTGGCAGAAAAAGCTGATCCTGGCAAAACTGTGGCAAAAGGGCAAAGAGGTAATTGGGTATTAAAAGATGGAGGCAGTAGATTGTTTATGGAAATGATTACAGTATTCACTGTACACCAGACAGAAGAGAAACAAATTTGTAGGGCATGGAGCACGTTGATTAGGCTCAGATATTCAGAAAAAGGCAAACCAGTTAAGTAGCAGAGTGGCATGCAACGCTACCTTAACAAATGTCGAACACCTCCCTTGCTTATTTAAGGCAGGTGTCTGATGAGGTACATGCAAAAGGGTGCACTGTGCTCAATTATTGGTCTGAAGACTGCCGATTATAATGGAACAACAACATCCTTGGATCTGGATGCGATGCCTTTACTTAGAAGATGTGCCACGTGGATTTCCTTACTACTGTGGACACGTGGTGGTCACACTTCAGGTTGCTCTCAACCGGAGTACCTATATCATGTACCACTGGGTCTACACTTAGGGGGGTGATGTCTATAATGTAATTATCTAATTAGAAGAAACATTCAGCTTTCCCAAAAGGAATAATAATACATTTTGTTTTGCATTTAACTTTAATCTGTGGCTTTGGCACCAATCATTTGTCTGCAGTTACCCCGTCTGCAGTATATTATCACTAGGGGACTCGTGATTGCTCCCAATTTGCAAACGTTAGTGAACTTGATCAGCCACAGGCCATCCAGATTTACCTGGACTTGTGAGAAATAAATTCCAAACAGAACCCTGTGGTATGCCACTAGTGACTAGTCTTTCGCTAGAGGTGAAGTAACCCACTTTAACAGTAGGTGCCCTGTCGCTAAGCCAGTTGGCTACCCATCTGGTAATGTAGGGGTTAAATTCTCAACTGGGAGAGTTTCTCTATAATACCCAAGTGGGGATAGACTCAGATGCCTTGGCTAGGTAAAGCTAGACCATATGCATTGTCCTTCCCTTATCCAGGGCCTTGGCGACTTTCTTAAAGAAGTCAACCATGTTTAACAGGCATGACCTACCTTTAATGAATACAAACTGGGTTGAGTCCAGAGTTTGCAGAAGAAAGATGGGAGGAGAGATGATACTAGGGAACCACCAGACTGGCTTATTTTTTGATAAGATCTAGTTTTAATCTGGTCAGGTACAGCCAATTCTATACAACTCCTTAAAATGGTTATACAGGGCACTGGTGTACACAGCTGCATAGGAGTCTGTATTATCTGCTTTTGAAAGAGCTTTGAAACTTCTTATACTATCACTTAGTAGGAGGTACTTCGATTCTGAAAAGTTCTTAAGCATTTTTGAGCTTGATGGGGCATCTGGTCTTATAATTACATCGAACAAGACTTATTTATGGTCCAATCATACCAGAGAGGACATCACATGGAGGGAGGGATGCAATGCTCTTCCATATTAGTGAGTACCATGTCAAAGGCATTCAAGCCTATTGTGGGTGTGCTGACTAGCTGTTCCAGAGCATTTGCATTGATAAAGTCCAAGAACTTCTGGCCCAGCATGTTTGTGGTCGTGTACGTTTCCCAGCTGATGGTAGGATAATTAAAATCACCCATGTGTAAGGTGCTGGGCTATATGGCAAGTGAGTCCAGTATGTCTGGGTATGCAGTATGCTTTTTCCGTTTCATGGTTGGGGACCTACAACCAGCTATCATGTGTTAGGGGCTTTGCCTATAGTTAACTGGACATGGAGTCACTCAAGAGTCATACTGTTTGACCAGTCTTGAGGTGCACTTATCCTTAATGAAGATGGCTACACCTCCTCCTTTGGTTCTTTCACAGTCAGTTTGTGGTCTGAATGTATGGAAGGCACTGTAGCCTTGCATGGCCAGGGTGCTTTCCACACCTGTGAATCAGATCTCAGTGACTGCACAGATGTCAGCATCCTCCAAAGTAAGGAGTGCTTCCAAGGAGTACAGTTTCTTGTTTAGACTCTCGGCATCAAGTAGCAGTACCCAGAGTTTATCCAGAGAAGATTTTGTTATGTTGGAAAGTTGGTTATTTAGACACTGCCTAAAGAAAGGCACAACAGGGGTGGCTAATGCCTTTGCCAGTATCCAAAAGCCTAAACAAAACAGGTGCAGACCATTTCTGGTAAAACAGCATGACCTTTTGATCAGATCTTCCCAGGCTGACAATACTGAATCCTCTTGGACTTGCACCAGAAGCTAAGCCAATTGTTAAAGCCAATCATTTTTTGTTTGTATTGTGGCATCATCCTTGGAGAATGTAGAATGCTACTTAAGGCTAAGCTGCTTGCGAAGCAATCTGAAAGCTCAGTCATGTCTCTCTTCATATAGTCCAATGAATAACTTCTCAAGTCATTCACACCCCACATGGACTATGACAGAGTCATACCAGTACTTGTGGTTGAGTGACTTGACACAGCCTGGCACCTAACAGGTAGATAACAGTAACCCACTCCTTATCCAGCCTGGTGAGGGGAACATCGGTGTGTCTCACAATGGAGTCACCTCTGACAGATGCATTAGGTTTTGTGGTGTTAAGCCTTATGGGCTTATCTGTTGAGACACTGGAGTGTGCAGGTTGTGTGTTGTGGTCATTTTTTGAATTATTATGTGTTTAAGTGGCTTCCGTTTGTGAAGCCTCTGATCTTTTGGCAAGTTACTAGGGAGCAACTCCGCATTTGTGGGTTTGTGTCATGCCCTTATTCTGTCTGTGTGTGTGTGTGCGTTGACAACCTTTTTGGTATTTGATTTGCCTTTATATGAGAGTCTTGCCTCCAATTTCACAGTGTAACTACATCTCTCACAAAGTATTTGCTTCAGGAGTAAGTGGTTGTCAGTATGCATGAGACGACTGCTACAATGTCCATGTCTATCAGGCTGACCAGACAAATTATGAGAAACTGCCTGCCCATGATAGCAGACTCTTACTGTGCATTTTATTAGGGAAGGGAAGGGAATGGGTTAATTTGACAGGACTATGCTGGTAGCACAGACTACAAGAGGGACCTATATTTTGTGTAGGCTACGGTTGATCAATAAGGAAATGCTGCTCAGTGCACAACCGAGTTGCTCCTAGAGCAGCAGTGAAGCTCTGAATGGCTTCACTGACAGCTATTTTGAGGAAAAACTCAGCTTCTAAGCTTTTGCGTCTATACAGGTACTGCTAACTGCCATGGAGCAAAGAGCAGCACCACACATATACGAGGCTTAAATACGAGCAAAGGGAAATGAATTTTAAGCTAACTACCCATCAAGAAAGCACACAATAAGCCTTTCACCAGCAATCCCCCAACTCAGTCAGGTTACATCAGCACACATCTGCAGAAAACCACCTTTTTAATGTAGAATAGCTAGTTTGGAGCCAAAGTGGGAGGGGAAGACGGAAAGAGTCTTGTGGGATAAGCCGATTCTTCCAGTAGAACAAGACAGATTGCGATTACCCAATTGGAATGGGGTATTTCAGAGCTACATAGTTAAAGACTCTTGTACACAGCACCAGCAGGCAACTACAATTCAAAGTGGAAAGGGAAGATAATGAAACATGAGGGAAGTTCAAGAAACAAGAAGAAACTGGGATTTCGGATGTAGGTCTTTAAGGAGAATAACGATAATCATACAGAATATTATATCCATAGAGTAGCAGAAAGTATTCTAAGAACTAAACCAACACAGGAATGGAGAAAGGAGATTTTGCTGATAGGCATACCTCTCAACTTTCCCTAATTTTTATGGACGTCCCTGATTTTGACTCAAATTTTAGCTCTGTCACTCTGACTCCCTCCTAAAACTAGTGACTTTGGGCAGAAAGGTGGTGCATTACACAATGAATAATGACAATAATTAAGAGTTATACACTTCTTTTACTTCAGAAAAGGTGCATTAATTCATATGCTCGGATTCTCTCAATGTTTCAAGTTAATAGCACTAATATTTTAAAACTGTCCCTGATTTTTTCCTGACTTTTCCCTGATTCTGTTCAAATTTGTCCCCGACTGGTTGAGAGGTCTGCCGATAGGGATGACTGCAATTAGGGAGAATACAGACAATAAGCAAGAGGGAGCTGGAATTTACTGGAGAAAACAGACAAAGGAACCAAAGCACTGGGAGAAAATAACTAGAGAGGGGTAAAAAAATGACAAAATGGGAAGATGCCAAGAATTTATTTCGACTGCAGATTTAGAGAGACTGCCTTCCCTATCAGGGACTGATATCAGAGTATAGACAAACGGAAAGAAATAGGGGGGTGGTCCTAAACAAAAGACCAACACTGGTAAAGAATTTAACAGAATCTAGAACAGAAGGTGCCATTAAAAAGGAATAATTAGCAGAGCATATAAAATATTGCATGATAACTAAAAGAATCAAAGGAGGTTATAAAGAATCGGGAGAGATACTGAATAAGCAATTCACAAAGAAACAATGGGAGGATATATGCAGGTCTCTCAAATATGTAAAAGCATCTCTTAAGATTAAGGATTTTTTTTTTTTATGGAAATGTTTACACAGATATTTTTAAACCCAAAGTAGAGTCCAAAGAATTTTTCCTCAGGCAGACAGCAAATGCTGGAGGTTTGTAGGGGACGAAAGAGTTAGAGTTAACTGGGAACATATTTTCTGAGTGCGCGGTGAACTGGCGGACTTTAAGGATTCCCTGCAGGATGCACTGTCAAAGATGCTGGGTGAGCAGCCTGATCTGACGAGGGACATGATTTTTCTGAGCTATGATACAGAACTGGAATTGCCTAGACATGGTGTCCAACAATGGTGGCTGCCAAAAAAGTAATTATTAGAAAATGGAAATCAAAATCTAAACCAACTATACTGAAAGTAGTGAATAATATAACAGAGATAAAACAACTGGAACTGAGATCTTTAGAAAAGGATAGAAGCAAAAAATGGGAACAATACATACAAGGGAGGAATGAGGTTTAAAAGGCGGCAGGAATGAGCTATGTAATGTTTCAGTGAGAAAGAAAGATTGGATAGATTATAAATGATGTAAAATGCTTGCAACTAAGTGTGTCAGTGTTTTCATTTATATAAATTTATGATTGCCTACGTAGTAAGTGATGGTTTAATAAAGATGTTTCTTTTTTTTTGAAAAAGGCAGGAATTGAATAATGTATGTAATGTTGCTTAGGTTATATGATATATAGCAATATGTGTGAAGTACAATGTTTGTTATGTTAATGTCGTTTGACTACTTTTATATGAATATAAATTTGCCTATGTCACAAGTGATAATTCAATAAAAGGCGGCTGGAAAAAAGAAAAGAAAATCCATTGATCTCGATGTAAAAACAAGTGGTTGCTAGACTGTAAAAATATGCTACTTTATCCAACAGCTAACTGGATAATGGATTCAGGTTAAGTAAATCAGTGGAATAGACAATAAGAGGCTAAATGCACTTTTTCAATATAAGCATAAAGAAAGGCAAATAAATAATTCAATACATCAACAGTAGTGTAGAAATGGAGGAGCTTATTAAGCTCAATTTACAGTAGGGGTGGGCAGCTTAAAATCACCAGGTTTAAAAACAAGAACAATTGAGAAGGTAGGTGGGAAAAACAAGCAGGGAATCACCAGCAGTGCTTTAGTTTATGCAGGCTTGAAAATTTTCAGCAAAAGACAAAGGCCCAAAAATTCATTGTGTATGTAAGTATCACTCAAGAGATAACGGACCATTGAAAAACATGTGAAATATGCAGCCTACATAATTTAGAGGTCTCTCTCACACAGAAAAAAAAAACATCAAAACAAACAGATTTCTTAAAACAGAAAACAAAATGGAGAAGTAAAACAGAACACAGCTCTATCAGTCACAGACAAAAAATAATAGGTTTACTCTCCTTACCCACCAGGGAATCACCAGCAGTTCTTTAGTTTATGCAGGCTTGAAATCTAAACGTTTCAGTTTGTCTTTCAGGGTGCAACAGAGGACTACATTTTTTTCCGTTACTTTTCCATGGAGGCAACCTGACAATAGGGTAATAAAAGACAGAACACTATTTTCTTCAAGGCTAAAACTTAATGAGTTCTGAAAGTATGCAAGTGGTTTTCACATCTGGAGGGCAGATAAAGATACAAAGAAAAATAGACACCAATTGCTGTAATTAAAAGCAGAGGCACTAATATGCATATTAGCATGGATAACCTCAATTTCAGGTTAATTTGGGCCTGTGTTTATAGCGGTCTATTTGGTAAAAATGTTCCTACTTCATTATTTGAAAATGTACATAGACACACGTGTTTGCATTAAGGTTATGGGTGTTTTATTAAAATACAAAGTCTTGTAAAATGTGACATAGGTCCCAACGCTAATAAGGAAAAAATGTATAAAGGATTAACTTGCCAAACATTAATGGGTGCATGTATCACAAAAATTAGAAATAGACATTTAAAAAAGCTGCCGCATATAACAGGTGGGAATAATTACTTCTTAACACAATGTTGGCACTTTCCATACTGTCTTGGAATGTGAATGGTCTCACACTTACAGACAAAAAGTAAAGAATACTTAATTATATTAAGAAATGCAGAGTACTCATAGCAATGCTACAGCAGACACATTTGGGAAAGAACTGAGCATGTGAATTAGATAAAATACTTCAGGATGGATGTTCTGCAGAATATCAGGGACAATGGAAAAGAATATTTATATTAACTGCTACAGGAGCTCCAGTAGTGATAGAGGAGGAACAAAAAGATAATAATGGCGATTTGTAGTAATAAGGGGATACTGACGAGAGGAGGATTACACTGGCATGTGTTTATATTCTACTTAAATCTGCTATTTTGGAGAAATAATCAGCTTTCAGCAGGGAATATAACATGTAGGTAGGGACTTTGATTTGAAACAATGACAATGTATCTGGGGGGCCTAGAAGGGAAACTTATATATTATATATATATATATATATATATATATATATATATATATATATATATATATATATATATATATATATACACACATACATACATATATATCTCTAAGGTAATCTACTGAAGAAAATGATGAAAATACTTAGTATGAAAGATGCGAGTGAATTCAGTAGTAGGAACTTGTTGAGATTTTCCATATCATTCCCCAAGTTACAATAACTGGGCTAGACTTGACAGAAATTATATTTCACAGGAACACATCCATTTAATTGAGAACTTTTACAAACATCCAATAACTATTTCAGACAATGCGCCAAGAACTACTAAGATAAAAATGCAGGGTAATGAAATATAGGTGAGATAGTGGCACTTCCCCCACCTATCCTGTTAAAAAGAGAGGAATTTAGGGACTGGGTAGTGGAAATTATCAAGGCGTTATTACGGAAGTTAGAAAGTACTCCAAAAGTTACAGTTAGTGAATGGGATAAAAAGAAAGTGGAGTTTAAAAATAGGGTAAAAATAAAAGAGAGAGAGAGAAAGAATCTAGTTAAGAAATAATAAAAATTATTTTGAGAGGCTGACAAAGGTCAAAGTATTACAAACTAAGGGGACCCTCACAAAACAAGAAGAGGTGCAATGCAGAGTGCTAAACAGAAAGTAAGGAGTACCTGGATAATATGCATGAGTTTGGAAAGACTTTTTTGATAACTCCAGAGAACAAAAGCTTTTGTTACAATGACTTACGGTTGTTGCCAAAGTTAGGGAGCATATAACAAGAAAAATAACCAAATATCCTGTAGAGCTATTAGACATATTTCAGATTTTTTCATGAAACTCCATATAAAGCAGAAAAATGGAGATATCAAAAAAGAAAAATGGAAATATTTATGGAAGGCTTAAATAAGCCAAGGTCAGAGGTAGATGAGCCTCAACAGCTAACGGTTAATAAAGGAAGAGATTAGATAAAAATGGTGATGTATAACCAATCCCCAGGAAAATCTCCAGGAGTTTGTGGTATTCTGGTGAAAATTTGGAAGCTAGGAGGAAAGAAAGTGTATTTTAAAAGAGGAAGGCACCAACATCGTGGAGAAAAAGCTGTTGTGGCTGTAATACCTAAAGTTAATAGAGATCCATCTGATCCAGCTTCATATAGAGCTTCATCCATCTCAACTTTAAGCCACGATTATAAAGTGTTTATGTCTATTATGGCTAAAATAATGGTAAAAGTCATGCCAAAATTGATAGATATGGACCAATGTGGTTTTGTGGAGGGGAAGCAAACATCTGACAACATTAACAGAATAATGATGAGCCAAAGGAAGCAGAATGTAAGAAAATACCACTGTTACTCATGGGTCTTGATGCAGAGAAAGCATTTGACAAAGTAAGCTGGAAGCAGTTGCATTTCCTGACAAAATAAGGTTAATTAGACAGATACACAAGGAATCTGAGTCAAAAATCAAAGTGGGAAGGTTCCAATCTGATAGGCTGTGCCTGAACAGGGGAACCAGGCATGGATGTCCACTTTCCCCTTTATCAGTGTTACATTTAGAACCACGGGCAAAGAAAAAATGGACACTCAAATTCAAGGATATAACTGGTATGGTGTTCAAGAGAAGTTGGTTTTATTTGCAGATGATATTATTTTGTACCTGATGAAACCAGAAAAGGATATCTCATTGTTGTGGAACATTGAGAGACCATTCATTAATTTTACACCCCAAAACAACCTGGAAGATAAAAACAAAGCCTATCTATATATACACACTATGTACCCACACATGAACAGGTCCAGCAATACTCGTATTTATGGAGACATAATAAAATGATGTGCTTAGGAGTAGGGATTAAAAAGAATTTGGTTATGGCAACTAATGATATGCAGAAAGATACTAAACAAAAGATAATTAAAAGAGAGAAACTGGAAGCGCTTTCCTACAGCTATAGATAGCAAGAAACAAGCAGTAAAATGTTTTTAAGCTCCTTTAAAAATATGCCTGACCTGTGTATAAAATTAATCAGCCAGAGTAAGAGTTATGAGTAGCAATTAACAAAGAGTTGAACAATTTTATCTGAGAGGAAAAGAATGCAAGAGTCAAGTGGGAGAAGTTGATCCTCCCAAAAGAGCAAGGAGAAATACGTGATTTGAAGGGATATTTTACAGCTACACAGTTAAGGCTATTATATAGAACACAAGCAGAAAGCTACAATGTAAAGGGATGGTGATAATGAAGCAGTGGGGTAATTCAAGACATAAGGAAAGAATGGGATTTTGGACAATGACTTAAAGGAGTAAAACAGTCATACAGAATGCTATATTCATAAAGTAGCAGAAAGTATATCGAGAACTAAGCCAACATCAGAACGGAGAAAGGAGATTCTGTAGACAGGGATGACTGCAATAAAGGGTGCACAGCACAGACAACAGGGGTATGAAATTTACTTAAGGATGGCAAAGAGACCAAGGTATTGGGAAATAATTATATAAGGAAAGGTAATACAATGGGAAGACGCCAAGAAGACATTTGGATTGCAGACCAGTAATTGTCTTTCCTATCAGAGACAGATATCAAGAGTACAGACAAATAGAAAGTGATAGGGGAATCCTAGATGAAAGACCTGCACTGGCTGAGTTTTTAGTTGAATCCAGAGCAGAAGCCGCTGCTAAAATGGAATAATTAGTACAGCATATAAAATATTACAGAATAAGTACAGGAATCAATCAATCAGAAAAGATGGAGAAGAGAGATTAGATATGCAATTTACAAAGAAACAATGGGAGGACATATGTAATGTATGGCTCCAAATCATGCAGCAAAATCTAGAAAGATTCAGGATTTTTGCCTGGAAGTATTTGCATAGATACTTTTATACCGCAAGCAGACACCAAATAATTTTTCCTCAGGTAGATGGCAAATGATGGAGGTGTGATGGGGAATAAAGAAGTAATACGGAACATAAGTTTTGGGAGTGTAATGAGTTGCAGTCTTTAAAAATTCCCTACAGCGTACTCTGCCAAGAATACTGGGCAAGTAAACGAGTAGAACTAAGAAAATTATTTTTCTAGAGCTGGGAATAGAATGCAAATTCCTTAGACATAGTAGGGCCCAAAAAAGCAATTACTAGAAAATAGAAATCAAAATCTTAACTATACTTGATGTAGTGAATACTGCAACAGAGATAAAAGAACAGGAAGTGGGACCTTTAAAAAGGGTAAGAGTAAATTACATACAAAAAAACCCAGAAAGTGTGGAGCAATACATGCAGAAAAGCGTTTTGCAGGAGGAATGAGGTTTAACAGAGTGCAGAAACTGAATAATGTGATGTTGCTTAGAATACAGTATATATATATATATATATATATATATATATATATATAAATATATACATATATGTTTATGAATGTATTAATATGCTTTGAGTACTTTTATACAAGTTTGCCTAGTTCACAAGTGATAATTCAATAAAAGGTATTAAAAACAATACCTGAAAGTAATTACTTAAGTGAAAAAAATATTCTGTGAAGCAAATTGATATTAAATTACTTTATGTGTAGTCCAAACCATGCAGTCAAAAATGTGCTACATGAAAGACTTGCAGCAATATTCCAAGAAAGCTTAACAATGTAAGCCGCTACAACTCAGCTCGACACAAGAGAGATAAAGCCCTGACTGTGCCCCAGATGACCAATGTTCATCTAGTAAGGAAGAGAGAGAGCATCCAACATTGTCTGCCCCATCCTGGGGTGCGAAGCAGCCTGGCTCACTACAACCACAGAACAAAGAGCCAAGTGACCTCTACAATGCAAGTGGTGTGACAGTAGTAGGAAAGTTGCCCATGACTGGAAGCTCACAAACCTCTCAAAGGCAGCTATAGATAAGCTTGCAAGGCTGCAGTTGGAGGGGGTTGTTAAGGCTTACAGCGTCGTACTGCTGTCAGTGGAGTGCGTAACAGTATCCTTGATCCCCTCACTAACCTAGACATAATTTGAGTGGATCCCGGGAAAGCTAAGGTGGTGTCAGACACAGTGAATGAGGACAGGAGCTGGTGGTAGTTGATGGCCAGCTACAGGAAGTGGAAGGGAAATATATGCTCCTATAACAAATTTCTGCAACACAAAGTAAGTAACTTTATTTTTGCTTATCCCAATACCATACATGCCACCATTAATACAGCATGTTAACTTTAAACAGGAAAATTGCATTCCAAGTGAAACTTGTTAAAAAAACAAAATGGGCAAAGGCAACCGCAAGAACACCTACTGTATTTCAAGACACAGAGAAAGGTCACCAAGGAGTTTTACCATGGATAACAAGTGCTGTCCAGAAATGATAAACTGTAACTGAGCCACACTATGTTTTAAACACTAGTACACCAGCGAAGTGGGAGGTAAGAAGAGATATGTAAACCAGTTAAAATGTGTTAAAACAGTGCATGCCTACCTGCTAGAAAACGGAGACACAAGGAACAACCTGATGTGCAAAACACTATATTACAGAAGTGACAACTACTACCACCCATTCTTTGGAAGCAGCTAATTGAAGCCTAATCCCAAGCCTGATTATGGCCATAACTATAACCACAGGATGAATGACCAAGACAACTTCCATAGGGAGATGACTAAGCAGTTTTGTACCCCAAGAGAGAGATGGATGACAGGCCAGACTGCTGACCATACAAGGATGGAATAACTCTTAACTCATCCTCATTCTTTTAAGATGGCATATTGGATGGGAACTGCTCAAACATAGCAAGGCCTTGTCAAGATTAATGGTATCGGTCACAAAAAAGTAATTACTAGAAAATCAACATCAAAATCTAAACCTACTGTAATTGATGTGCTGCATATTGTAAAGGAAAGCAACTGGAGATATGATAATTAGGAAAGGGAAGGATCAGATTACACAGAAATAAATGGAATTTGTGATACCAATTGTGACACCCATGCACTGGCCCAGCAATCAAGGAGCCTCAAATCCTCACTACTAACAATTGTGAGGGGTGTCCACATTAGGAAGGATAACAAATACACACACAGTAAAGTACAATTTCCCTTAAGAGCACACAGAGATCACAGTCAGTCTGTGGCTGGTTTCTCCCTTTCTCTCCAGATCCACAATAAGACTCCCCACTGGCACAGCTACAGGGTCCAGATCTCAGCCTAGTGGTCAAGCTAAAACCTCCAAAACCCTCTCTGTCCAACCAGTGCTTTGTGTCCGACACATGCACACACTGAGATAAGAGTTTGTAACACACAGACACTCCTGGGGAAGGCTGGCACAGGTTCTCCAGCTATGCCCTTTCTGCCAGTCTATAAAAGGTAGTACCAGCTGCCACTAATATCAGCTACTAAAAGGGCCCTTACCAAGGGATGTCCAATTATTACTGTGCAATATTATTATCCAAATAGTAAGTGTGATCCAGGGCTAAAGTTATTGGAGTGGCTTGGCCAGTATCACTATATACATACAATGTACTTTAGAACTTAAATTATCTCTACACAAAACAGCCACAGTTGAAAGGTTTAAAAATATTTAATACATAATAAAAACACAAGACAATACTTCTTACTACACAGTGCTAATCAAGAGTTCAGAGATCACAGGAAAATGCTTAAAATAATACAGTAAAACAGTTCTGACATCAATACAAAAAACAGCTAGACTAAACTTATTTTCTATCTATATCTAAGAGCAAACACAGTTCTAAATAAGTAACCACAAAAGGCAACGCCAAACTTCCAAGAAATGAAAAACGTTGACAGCACCAAACAGTAGAGGCAGGCCACTGCTTTACAGTCCACAGCGTTTATTCACAGAAATATCCACCAGTTAAAAACCAATAAATGTAAAACACTCCAAGCATTTTTCGTCCAGATAGATATCCGAACTTCTTCAGACAAAACACTAGCACAAGTAATGCACACATTTAAATAGGTTAGGCACAGGTGCGCTGCATTAATTATGAGCATTCTAACCCCCAAACTGGTTAAAGATACATACACTAAAATTCCTGTTTAATGTTTAAACATATTTTATAATTATAATACTAATTTAAATACATATGAGATATTCATAGTATGTGTAGGGCGTTTAATTAATAGCTAAGAATATTTAATAAATGTTTTTTTATTTAAATTAGTATTATAATTATAAAATATGTTTAAACATTAAACAGGAATTTTAGTGTATGTATCTTTAACCAGTTTGGGGGTTAGAATGCTCATAATTAATGCAGCGCATCTGTGCCTAACCTATTTAAATGTGTGCATTACTTGTGCTAGTGTTTTGTCTGAAGAAGTTCGGATATCTATCTGGACGAAAAACGCTTGGAGTGTTTTACATTTATTGGTTTTTAACTGGTGGATATTTCTGTGAATAAACGCTGTGGACTGTAAAGCAGTGGCCTGCCTCTAATGTTTGGTGCTGTCAACGTTTTTCGTTTCGTTCTAAATAAACTTACATACAGAGCAAAACAGAGTACTGGCGAGTTGTTGTCAGCTTTAGACAAAATCCAAAATGCTCTTTCTCGGTCTCTGAAAAAGTCCTTTAAATTGATAATACATCCTGCTGACTCATTTTTGATTACATCATTCTTAACAATTCTCTGGGTTTCCAGGCTAACAGAAACTCTAAATTTACATTTCTTTGTAAGCTTGCACCTGGTCAGGAAACCACAGCATTAAAGACATTATATATGCAAAGTCTAGCGATTAACTCTAGTCTCAAAAACAATAGAAACAATCTGCTGGTTCAGACACCACAGCTCCAAGCCCTGAGATCAAAGAGTCATAAAATGCTTGACTTATCAGCTTTCTTACAGCAGAGTGCACGGTTACATTTTTGCAGTTCAACATCCAATACAGTGTTCTCACATTTAAGAGAACAAGCCTACATCCAATACAGTGTTCTCACATTTAAGAGAACAAGCCTATACGGCTTTTATTAATATTTACAAGGCAGGAACTGAGCAATTTACACAATGTTAAAAGTAAATGAAACTTGTTAAAATGCTGCCTGAAAATAAAATGTTATGTTTTTTCTTTAACATTGTCACTATGTCACTTTAGAAAAATAGCATGTTTAAAAAATAAATAACCAGAACACTGGTGATACAGTATCGAGATCACTGTTCTGAGCTCATCGTGGCCACAGTGACA
This sequence comes from Protopterus annectens, assembly GCF_019279795.1. Taxonomy (NCBI): domain Eukaryota; kingdom Metazoa; phylum Chordata; order Ceratodontiformes; family Protopteridae; genus Protopterus; species Protopterus annectens. The sequence goes on along the minus strand of NC_056747.1, from coordinate 757,241,865 downwards.
TCATAATGCACAACAGACAAAGGTCCCTCGTGAAGCTCAGTATTACAGAGTATCCAACTGATTACAAAAATATTAAAAGTTTTATTAAATAATGTACATCAGAGTCAACTATGTTAGCAAATTAAAACAAAGCCAAGCAATATAAGAATTTTACAGGATAGTATTTTCAGAAACCATGGTAATTCTCATTCTTAAACATAGTAACACCAGGGGTTCAAGAATACCCATTTTTAAACAACAATGCCTACTCCAGCTAAATAAGATTTGCATCTGAGAAACTCATTTAAAGTGCACAATATTAAGTAATCATCTACTGCTTACATTCTTACTGTCCTTCACCTTTGTTACGAAGTAAAATGTTAATGTGGTGCAGACACAGACATTTATGCAACCACCACTGGCTGGGCATATCAGTTGCACAAAGTAAAGGAGTCACGCATCACAACTCTGATGTGAACTCTCCTTTTATTAATGTCACTTGCATGCAAGGTGCGTTGGGACAAATTTCTTCCTCCAATGGCCTCTTTATTTATTCATCCTCTGCTAACCCACTTATCAAGTACAGGGATGCAGGGGAGCCACAGTCTATTCCCAGCACTCAAATGAGCAAAGCAGTGAAACTAATCCCGAATGGGGTGCCTATCCATTGCAGGACACACACTTGCGCACACACACACACACACACACACACACACACACACACACACACACACATACTACTCTCTACCTACAAGCATTCTGGAGGATCACAACCTCACCCACACAATGTTTGTGGGATGTGGAAGGAATCCAAAGCATCCAGCTAAAACCCACAGACATAAAGGGAAGATGGGCAAACTCCACAAAGAAGCTACCCCAACAGAGAGCTGAAATGAATAGCAAAGTACCAAACACTATCCACTAATTCCACTGCTATAATAAAATGAATGCTCTTCTGTTGTCCCAAGTTTTCAGAGATGTACCCACATGTTGCCACCCAATTAAACCATGCCTGTAAAATCTGATATTTTCTGACAACACAGTGGAAACTAGTACTCTTTGCAGCTACAGACATTCTTATGAAAATTCAAGTCATCTTATTCATAGCTCTCAACTAGTCAGGGACAAATCTCAACAAATTCAGGGACAAATTCATGGACACTTAAAATATTAGAATGACTATTTTTAGGTATTGGCAGAATAAGAGAATGTTAATTAAAACATTTTCTTAACTAAAGGAAGTCTATAACTCCAATTACTGTCATTCATACCCTCTCAGCTGTCCAGATTCACGCATAAAATCCAGATTTTTGTCTCATATTTTGGTCTGTTCCTCATAAAATTACTGGTTTGCTGGCAAATCACTGAACTGAGGTCACTACATAATTTCACATATTTTAGTTTCAGACTAGATATTCATTAGGAAATGTGTGCTAAAAAAATCCTGCTATGCTAGCAATTTTCTAAATTCATAAGAAAAATATTTATTAAATTTGTCTCCATTTCTGAGCCCCCCCCCATTATTTTAGGCTTTGCCCAGATTTTTTGCAGTAAGAAGTTGAGCGATTTGTTCTTTATTAAGTACAACTCACCGCCTTTTCTCCAAAACTTACCAATTTTAGGAGGGATTATGAGGTATAACGAAAAAAAACTGAGACAAAATCAGGGACAGTTGAAAGGGAACAGCGTAAACAATTGGTTATTCTCAAAGTTGCAGCCCCATACTGCAATCCTTTTGCCCCCGTCTTTTTTCTTTCACTTCTCCCGTTTTCAGAGTAAAAAGGTACCTGTTTCGCCCGCTATGGACAAATAAAAGTACGACTTGAAGTCAAAGGACAGACACGTAACCAGAATTACTCTACATTCGCCTCGCCAGAGGCAACACTTGAAAGAACAGTATACTTACCAAGTTAAATGTCTTAAAATACTACATACTCGATAAAGAAGCAAAACAATCCATTCACATCCGCCGAACAAAAGAGAATTAATTAAATGATGGCTTGGAGCACTTTGGATGCAAACAGTGTCAGTGTCTCAAAAATGTCGAAAACAGATGTGTACAAAAAAAGCAGTCAAGGAAATAAATTCGCAATCTCGCATAATGATCGTACCAAGAAAAATACGTAACTCAGCTCAAAAATGTCAAAAATACCGTACATAAAAACAACGCTGTTAGTTTATCCTTGCGTGCAAAATCAACTTGATCAAAACCAAATGCTGACATTTCAAACTTATGAAGCTTGTACTCTAAAATTTTTATCAGTGCTTGTCCACTTCTATGTTATTAATGTATACTTGCCTTTAATAATACAAAACTTTCCTTTCCAAACTGCAGCACAATGAATAATTTCAAACAGTACATAAAACTGCCACCATTCATAAAACACGTTCTTTCGACGGTATTTGCATTCTGTGACCTGGAAATACTTTGATAGGCAACTACTTTGCTGCGATTGGTTAGTGTGGCTTCATGTTATTAACATATGTATAACATATTAACTTGCTTGTAAATGTACATTAATTAGACATTATTGTTCAGTAGTACCCTCTCGGTCGGGCTGCGCAGAAATGGGCGTGGCTTACTTAATCGACATGCCAAATGAACGGGATGTCGTATGCAAATAATGCACAATTGACTCCCGGGCAGATTTGACAGTGACATCATGCACACATTGGTCCTGTCTTGTGTTACTATGTCTCTACTAGTCGTTTTTTTTAACTACTAATGTTGTAGCTGTTACGCCGGTAGTTCATTTTTACTGTTCTCTCTCTAACAAAGATTGTAAGCCATGGGAATATTTTGTTGCAGTCAACTGAATAGTAGGACTGAAAACTGGTGAACAGACACCACTTAATGTTGCATATTGGAAAGTTATGGTTAGAATGTTTTGCATGTACAACTTGTTTTTTTAGGAAAAAAGTGAAGTTCTATCATTTGTATTGGCCATGGGTATGTTTTGCCCTGCAAAATCTGATGTTTGTACCAAAAATGTCCCACTTTGGGCATTTGAAAAGGTGGCAACCCTAAGCTGTTAACGCTATCTTGATTTTGTTCATAGGTAGGCACTAGGCTATCTGCCCGAGGGCATTTATAAGCCTAGTCAGAGTGTGTCGGCTTTAACTGATACTCTTTCAATCAGAGCAAATGAAGTGATCCCAGGGGTGTATTTTCTGTTACCCATCCACTCGTTAAGGTTTCTCTTGAAGAGTGTTAGTGAGGGGCTCTGCCTGATATAATTTGGAATTTTGTTCCAAAGCATAGGGAGTCTCTGTGACAGGAATCTATCCCTCCAGCATGTTCTATTTATTGTTGTGGCGAAGTTTAGCTCACTAGAGCACGTGGCTCGCAGTGACTTGGATTTCTTTAGGTGGAGCATGTCCATCAATTTTGAGTTGGACATGGCTTTGTAAGTCAGGCAGAGATCACCTCTGAGTAAGTGATATGCCACTGAGTACAGCCGGAGTTTTTTCAGTCGGGCTGCATAGGACATATGTTTGAGACCAGTAATCCTCTTGGTGAGGTACTTTTGTGGTCTTTCCAGCTGTTGGAAGTGTCTTGTGAGGTACATCCCAAATGGGGCATTGTACTCTATGATGGGTCTAATGAGTGATGAGTAGGGGCACTATAACCTCTTTATTTCTAGTTGCGAACCCTTTAGTAATTAGATGGGCCACATAGAAGGATTTCCTAACTACTTTGGCAATATGATTGTCAAAGGAGAGATTACTATCTACCTGGGTCCCCAGATCTCTTATTACCTCTTCTGTATTAAGGGGGCTGCCACCTATGTGGTAATTCGTGGGTGTTTTGTTTTTCCCAAATGGGATGACTATGCATTTTTTGGCATTTAGCTTGAGGCCATGACTTTGACACCAGGTGTCCGTCTCAGTAAGGCCCTTTTGGAGGTTGTCCATATCAGCTGGAGAGTCAATTATGGCTCCCAGTTTGCAGTCATCGGCGAACTTGGTTAGCCATAGTCCTCCTGTGTTTGCCTGCACTTCTGAGAAGTATAAGCCGAACAGCAGGGGTCCCAGGACCGAGCCTTGCGGGACACCACTTGTGACTGGTTTGGAGTCTGACCTGGAGCCCATTATTCTTACCATGTGAGTTCTGTCTGTAAGCCAGTTGGCAACCCATCTTGTGACGTAGGGGTTTATGTTCAGGCTGGTTAGTTTTTCTGTAATACCGGAGTGGGGAATGGTGTCGAAAGCCTTGGCGAGGTCAAGGTAGGCTGTGTGAACCACCTTTCCCTCGTCTATGGCTTTGGTGACTGTCTCGAAGTCCATCAGGTTTAGTAGGCATGATCTGCCCTTAACAAAGCCGAACTGGGTCGGGTCAAGTGTTTGGAGGTTCCCAATGTCTTTGTTAATGAGTTCCATGATGATGTGCTCCATAGCCTTGCAGACCAGGCTAGTCAGGCTTATAGTTACCAGGGTCAGTTGTGACCCCTCCTTTGTGGAGAGGAATAACCGTTGCTGTGCGCCATTCTATGGGCATGTAGCCTGTGGAGAGGCTGAGGTTGAACAGCATGTTTAGGTGGGGGGTTAGTTTGTTCTGTAGTTCGTGCAGGACACAGCCTGGGACACCATCTGGTCCCATTGATGCTGTGTTTTTGGCTTTTGAAAGGGCTGTTTTCAGCTGTGTGTCTGTGATTTTTGGGACACTGCTCTTTTCCGGTATTGTTGTGGGCCCTTTTGGAGTTGAGGGGGGGGTGAAGTTTGCACTGAATCTGTCTGCCAGGATGTTGGCAATATCAGTAGGTTCAGTATATTTTGTGCTATTTTGCACTAGTTCAGTGCATATCTGCGAGTTGCCACTTAGATTCTTAACATAGCTAAAGAAGGCTTTGTGGTTATCTTTTGAATCCTTGGCTATTTTTCTTTCGAAGTTAGCCTTGGATGATTTCATGAGGGACCTCAGTTTCTTATTGATACTGATCAAGGATGTCTTTCCTTCTTGGGATTTGCTTTTTTTCTGAACTAGTTTCCTCCTTCTATTGTATAGCCTGTTTATTGTAGGAGTCCACCAAACTGGTTTTATTCTCTTAGAGGAGTGAGTCTTAGTTTTGCTAGGGATGACACGATCCATGCGTCCTTGTAGGTGCTCATAGAGTGCATTTGTAAAGGTTTCTGCATCTTGGGCAGTGTTATCCTTTAGCGTGGGGGCTGTGAAACTTACCACCTCTGTCTTAAGTAAGGTGAAGTTTGCTTTAGCAAAGTTTTTTACTGTGGTTTCCATAGTTGGGGGTGGTGGTGGGGTGTGGACATCCAGAGTGATTAGTTTATGATCTGATCTAACTAGTGATGGGTTGACCTTCAGTGTGGAACACCTGTTGCCTATGTTGGTGATGACCAGGTCCAATATGTTTTCACCTCTGGTAGGGGAGTTTACCAGCTGATCCAGGGCATTTGAGTTGATGAATTCCCGGAAGCACTGGGCCTGGAAGTTTGTACTCGAATAGTTTTCCCAGTGAATGGTAGGGTAATTGAAATCGCCCAATATCAGGGTGTTTGGTAGGACCTTCATGTTTTCCAGTGTCTCCAGAAAGGTGGAGTGGTGGTCCTGGGTCATGGAGGGTTATCTGTAGCAGGCCACAATTTGCATTGCAGATTTGCCCAATGTTAGTTGCACATGGATGATCTCAGAGGTATCATGCTGCGCCACTAACCTGGAGGTGTAGGTATCCTTGATGAATATGGATACACCCCCTCCTTTTGTGTTTCAGTCAATGTTCTGTGGTCGAAACGTGTGGTATGAGTTGTAGCCTGGTAGTGCTGGGGTGCTCTCTGGAGCCTTGAACCAGGTTTCAGTTACTGCACAGATGTCAACGTTCTCCATACTGAGGAGTGCTTCGAGTGCATACATTTTGAGATTTAAACTCCTGGCGCTGAGTAGCATAACCCTCAGTTTTTTGTTAATTATTCTGTTTACGGAGGTGTGTTTGATTTTTGAGTCTTGCCTAAAAAAAGGCACTATGGGGCAGCAAGAGCCTTGGCCAGTATTCGAAAGCCTAGGGGTGAAAGGTGCAAGCCATCTCTTGTGAAGCAACGCAGCTTGTCGAGCATGTCGTCCCAGGATGACAGACACTGGATCCCTTTTGAATGACACCAGAAGCTTAGCCAATTGTTGAAATTGATATTTTTTTCTTTATACTGAGGTATCATTCTTGATGAGGGCAGGATGCTACACAGGGTTAGGGTCATAACAGCCTGGGCTACATGATCAGAGAGCTCTTCCATGTCTCTTTTCATGTAGTCCAGGGAGGTACGTCTCAGGTCATTCACACCAACATGAACAATGACATAATCATATTTGTACTTGTTCTGGAGTGACCTGAGTGGTTGTGTTATGTGGTGGATTCTGGCTCCCAACAGGCAGCTAACAGTAACCTTCTGCTTGTCCAGCCTAGTGAGTGGGATGTCAGTGTGCCTAACTATAGAGTCACCTATTACTAGTGTGTTAGGTATGTTATTTCACCTTAAGGGCTGTGATTGTGCAGCACACTGATTTTGTGTTTTATGTGTTGTCTGGTTTGTGACGGGAAGTGCAGGTTGTTTGGGTGTCTGCTTTGGAGGTCTCTGATGCTTTTGCAGGTTTTTATTTAGAGCCTCCGAGTATGATTTTGTGTATTTATGTGTATTTTTTGCCAGTGCTGTTTTAGTAGGTCTGTGTGTGGCTGGAGTTGTGGTGCAAGTGTTAACCTTCTCCTCTTGACTGTCTGTTCCAGTCTTGGGTGGAGACAGCTTAGTTTCCAGTTTGGCTGTATAATTGCATCTCTCACAGTATGTTAGTGTTTTTTGGTAGGAGGAGAGGGTTATCTGTGTACATGGGGCAGTTGTAACATTGCCTCAGGATACCCAGATTCACCAGCTGGACTGGACAGTGCACCTGAAGTTGCCCTTTGGTCATGCCTGAATAGTAGGGTGAGCTGCTTAGTCGCTTGGTTGGTGAGGGGTGAATAAAGAGCCTTGCCCTGCTGGGCAATCAGTGTCAGGATATATTAGTGCTTGCTATTAGGACTGAGCAAGTGCTGGGCTGTAAGATGCTTTTTGAGTGCTTAGGTTGAGAGTTAGACTAGTTTCAAGGGAAAAACTGAAGGGGAGACTTAGTGGCGCTGGAAATAATTTAACCGTAGCTAACCAGCACTGCCCGGTGCGCAAAACCATGCAAACGCGTTTTTTATAGTGGGGAAATGAAAGAGATAGAAATTAGCATCAAATGGCCAATAAACTACTAACTTCTGGGCTGGAACCACTTCTCCAGGGACAGATAGGTTGATCAAAGCTCCCTTCTCTCACAGGTGAACAGAGAAACTTCCTTCTATCCAAGTAAGGTATGGGCAACTCAGAAACTAGTATCACAGCCCTAAATTCATCACTAGCCTGAAAACTGGACTGCACTAGCTTAGAAAGGTGGGAAACAAATATTTTTTTTGTTTTTTTGAAAAGATAAGGCAAAACAGTAAAAAATACACTTAAAACAGTTTTAAATGACTACAAGCGATCAGAAAAGGCTATCACACTTTAGTGTGTAGCCTACAACAGTTAAATTATTTAAACAAAAAAACAACTTTTTAAAAGTGCAGGCAGTCAAATAAGTACAATATGTAAAAAACCAAGCTTTTAAATCACAATAAAAGCTGGAAAATCTGCGTTTTAGGCAGAAAATAGTTAAGTACAGCAAGAAAGTACAGAAAACTAATACTTAATCACTCCAAAGTCTCTCTCCTAAGCTAGAAGACTTGTATCAGTTTAAGGCTTTCTAGTGCTACCCAGTAGGTTAGTTACAGGAAAGATGGGAAACAAGTGCAGATGTGGTCTTTTAAACCAGAAAGTTGAAAGAGATGGACAAACTGTCCAAATGGTAAATAAACTACAATTTCTGGGCCAAGAACCTCTCCTCTCATGGTAGACAGTCTACCTAGTGTTTACCACTCCCACTGATAAGCTAGAAGGATTTCCTCCAACACAGAAAGGCTTGCGGGGCTCAGAAGCTTACCAACAGTCCTGGATACAGCAACTCTGTATCTGGACTAGGCTAGTTATATGAAAGGTGGGAAACAAGTGCAAGTGCGGCTTTTAAACCAAAACATTGAAAGAGATGGAAAAAAACTACTGCCCAAACGGCCAGTAGCTACAATTTCTGGGCCAGGAACAACTCCTCTTGTGATAGATAGGCTACCTAATGCTTACCACTCCCACTGATAAGCTAGAAGGCTTCTCTCTAACACAGAAAGGCTTGGGGGGCTCAGAAACTTACAAAGAGTCCTGGAATACAGCAAATCTGTACCTGGACTAGACTAGTTACAGGAAAGGCGGGGAACAAGTAAAAACGTAGGCTTTTAAGCCATCAAGTTTAAAGAGATGGAAAACTGCCCAAACGGCCAAATAAACTACAATTTCTGGGCCAAAACTCACTCTTCCTGTGGAGGATAGGCTACCTAGTGCTTACCACTCCCACTGATAAGCTAGAAGGCTTTCCTCCAACACAGAAAGGCTTGGAGGCTCAGAAGCTTACTAAGAATCCTGGATACAGCAACTCTGTAACCAGACTAGGCTAGTTATAGGAAAGGTGGGAAACAGGCACAGGTGCAGCTTTCAAACCAGGAAGTTGAAAGAGATGGAAAAAAATGGCTCAAACAGCCAATAGCTACAATTTCTGGGCCAGGAACCACTCCTCTTGTGGTAGATAGGCTACCTGATGCTTACCACTCCCACTGATAAGCTAGAAGACTTCCCTCCAACACGGAAAGACTTGGGGGGCTCAGAAGCTTACAGAGAGTCCTGGTTACAGCAAATCTGTACCTGGACAAGACTAGTAACAGGAAAGGCAGGAAACAAGAGCAAACACAGGCTTTTAAATCAGAAGGTTGAAAGAGATGGAAAAGCTTCCCAAACAGCCAATAAACTATAATTTCTGGGCTAGAAACTACTCCTCCTGTGGTAGATAGGTTACCTAGTGCTTACCACTCCCACTGATAAGCTAGAAGGCTTCTCTCCAACACAGAAGGGCTTGGGGGGGCTCAGAAGCTTACCAACAGTCCTGGATACAGCAAATCTGTACCTGGATTACACCTGTTATAGGAAAGGCGGGGACCAAACGCAAAACGGCGGGCTTTTAACCAAAAAGTAGAAAGATGGAAAAACTGCCCAAACGGCCAATGAACTACAATTCCAGGGCCAAAACCCACTCTTCCCATGGTCGATAGGCTACCTAGTGCTTACCACTCCCACTGATAAGCTAGAAGTCTTCCCTCCAACACAGAAAGGCTTGAGGAGCTCAGAAGCTTACCAACAGTCCTGGATACAGCAAGTCTGTATCTGGACTTGACTAGTTACAGGAAAGGCAGGAAACAAGCTTAGAATATTTTTATTTTTTTTTTGTTACAGAAAAACAGCTAAAACAGCAGTAAATACAATTCAAACTGTAGTGCAGGCCAGCACACCCGAGCGTGTAGCAACACTACGGCAAATACAGTTCAAATAAATGCAATTAAATTGACAAATGACTAAAAAAAAGTGCAGAAGGCAGTAAATTAGAAGGCTACTAACAAGCAGTAATAAGTGCAGAGTAAGAGCGACTGAACAGATAGCACGCAGAAGAGCAGCTAAGACAGTTACAGTAAGAGCAGATGGATAATATATATATATATATATATATATATATATATATATATATATATATATATATATATATATATTTATTTTTTTTTTAGGGAAGGAACAGAGCAGGATTAAGAGGCTACAAGGGTTGTCCCTCCCAAATGCTCTCTTTGTACACAGTAGGAGTGCCTAAAATCAGAATATGATCTCACTGCACTCAGTTGAGTGAGCAAATGAGATGGGCCCAGAAGGAGTATCCAAATACAAATCTACAAGAGGGGCGGGCAATTTCAAAGCCACCAACATTAATACCAAAACAAGAACAGGGAGGGTATGTGGGGAACTAATTGTAGAGAGACAGCCACAACTTCAGTTGAGTTAATATTCAGTGAAAAACACAAATAAATAAATTAAATACAGTACTATATGCAAAAGGGCAGATAAAAGTGTACTTAAGTTCACTTATACGTCCAGCTGATTTCAGGTAGATGTTAGCCAGCCAAAGCTCTGATATTAAGCAGAGATAACTCAAAATGTACCACTTATATAAGGCAAGACAGGATGTCAGTGATGAGCTGAAACTACCCCCCACTGCTATCAATGGCTACACGGAAATTCTAAAAAGTACTCTGTAGAGAGAGACAGACACAACTTCAGTTGAGTTAATATTCAGTGAAAAACACAAATAAATAAATTAAATACAGTACTATATGCAAAAGAGCAGATAAAAGTGTACTTAAATTCACTTATATGTCCAGCTGATTTCAGGTATATGTTAGCCGGCCAAAGCTCTGATATTAAGCAGAGATAACTCAAACTGTACTGTACCACTTATATAAGGCAAGACAGGATGTCAGTGATGAGGTGAAACTACCCCCCACTGCTATCACTGGCTACACAGAAATTCTAAAAAGTACTCTGTAGAGAGAGACAGCCACAACTTCAGATCAGTTAATATTCAGTGAAAATCACAAATAAATAAATTAAATACAGTACTATATGCAAAAGAGCAGATAAAAGTGTACTTAAATTCATTTATACTTCCAGTTGATTTCAGGTAGATGTTAGCCGGCCAAAGTCAGCATACCTCTCAACTGTCCATATTTTTGCCTCGTATTTTTGATTTATTCCTCATAAAATTTGCAGTTTTCCGGCATCTCACTGAGGATTACTCACTAAATAATAACATATATTTCAGTTTCAGACAACATACCCTTAAAAAAACATAAGTTAACACAAATCCTGTCACTCTAGCAACTTTTTAAGTGTTTCAGACCAAAATCCAAAGTCTGTCCCTACAGCTCAGAACGGAAAGTTTACCCTTTTTCTCAATGTACTACAATCTTGGGGTAGGTATATTTAATTTGTAAGGGGATGCAAGGGGGTTTGCTCCCCTGCAAAAATGTTAAAAAATGACTTTCAGTTATAGTCAGGTGGCAACTCTGTTGACCCCTCTAACTATAGACCAATCAGTATTCTCTCACCGCTCTCTAAGGTTCTTAAAAAATTTATACATACTCAACTATTGTCCTATCTCATTCACAAAAATCTCCTTACTCCCTCGCAACATGGTTTCTGCCCTAAACACAGTACCTCAAATGCCTTACTATCCTTTACTCAAAAGGTTGCAGAAGCTAGGGATAACCTCCTCGTCTCCTGTCTATTCCTTGATCTCTCTAAAGCCTTCGACACTGTGTCTCATTCTTAAACCCTCTGACCTAAACCTCTTTCCTTCTACTCTTGGCTGGTTCCAATCCTACCTTACTGGCAGAAAACAAGCTGTTAGATGGTAGCAGGCTTTCTCATCATTCCTTGCTGTTCAAACAGGAGTACCCCCAGGTTCCATACTTGGACTGCTCCTTTTCAACATTTTTACCAACAACCTACATTCATCCTGCCATCTCTCATCTGCAATACAATACGTAGATGACTCTACTCTCTTATCTATCTCCAATACTGTCTCTGAACTACACACACTAACACAGAATTCCTTTTTCTCTGTTGAAAAATGGCTCAGAAACAATCAACTAATCCTTAACCCTAAGAAAACTCAACTCCTTCTCTTCCTACTTCAAACACTCTCACCTTAAATCAAACCCTTTCTGTTTCCTCCCTAGATGGCACCACTATCTCCCCAGCCTCATGCACCAAACTCCTTGGGGTAATAACAACAATAAGAACAAACTTTGCTTGTGCTATCTATTAATGCAAAGGCTACTAGTATTGTGCTTACGCGAGGATGTACCGTTTGCTACTGTGCTACTTGTGTACTCGCAGTGGTAACCTTGCAATCAGCTGCCAGAATTGTCCCTTCTTTCTCTACTTTTTAGTAGATACTGATAAACAGATATGGTGCTACTTGTGTTCTTGCAGTGTGCATTCTAACAGGTAATAGCTTCCAACTTAATTTACATATGGGTGAGATTCGCGCCTTTTTTCCACATTTCAGTAGCTAGTAAAGCAATAATGCGTTACTTGTGTAATTACAGTGGTCACCTTACAGTTTTCTGCTATTACTTTATTCTTCCCGTGCGCTAGAATGTTGCCTTTTCTATTTTTATTAACTACTTATAGTTTGGTACTTGACCATTTTGTATCTGCAGTGGATACTACTGAATTACGCTAGGTCTGCACGCACCTGAATTTAAGCTCTGCACAGCTCTAGTATTTACCACTATAAGCTGATTAGCTTTTTTAGCTATAGTTTTGACCCTCCCCAAGACCTCTTATTTTTTATAGCATGCTTGCCTTAGAGGCATGTCTAGAGCTGCGTCTTAAGTGGTTTACTCAAATACCCACATTCTTCCTGGACTAAGTTAGTGCATACTACTTCATACTACTCTGCTACACCCGTTTTTCCCAGTGCTCTGTTCCCTCCAATTCCTTCTAGTGAGTTGTATCACACAAATAAAAAGCTATTGCATTTAAAACAATACAAATGCAAAGTGCATGAAACCTTATACGGACAAGGCTTTGGAAAGGGAATATTATTCCCGATCTTACTTGGAAGTTCTCTCTGTTCCCTACACCCTATTTCCAGAAGGCTCACGAGTAAGCAAATATACAAGTAGCTGCTCTACATATTTCTATACCCTCTGAATGCATAAATGTCATTTTGTTTTTCACTTTTTGAGCGTTTTATAGTATCTATTTAAGTTTTTCATCTCCTGCGCTGAATAGTTTGTTTCATGCGTTTTCTGATAACTACTGCCTCTGGTTTTTGAATGTTTTGTTTTTATCATTATGGAATGTGTTTAATGTAGTTGTTGGTTAATAGCTCTGCACTTTGTCTGTTTTTCCATATCTGCAATGTTTAGAATACTCATGTAAGACATAACGTTTAGAGCTTGTTAAAAGTTTATTAGCATAACTAATTAGCTTAACGTGTCCTTATACTTTAAATTTGCCATCTTATCTCATTCCTCTCTCAACCCTTTCTATTACTTCCAGCTCTTTAGCTAAACTCTACTCCCTGAATCTACAGATGCTCCCCTGGTGAACAAGAAACTATATAAAGGACCTTCCACTGCCTCTTACCCTGTTTTGCTCAAAGAATTTGGGCTACCCACCTTTGAATCCTGTATTTAAAAGGAATCTAGAAAGTATGTGTTCCCTCGTCTAGCGTTATAGTTGTTTTTTGTATTCTGTTTTATGTAACCTCAACTACAGGGTTGCTAGTTCAGCCTGGAAACATAGCAGCCTCACCCCTACTCTCCCAACTACTAGTTGCTACCTCTCCCTTTCTGGCCTGCCCACCACATAATATTGCTGCCCTCCTGGAAGAATCTCTAGAAACTTAATTTTACTTTTATTTCTCATCCCAGCTCTCCCCTGCAAAGTACTCTCTTCTGTATTTCTTTTTTTTTTTCTACTAGAGGGCACCCTAACCTTGCAACAATATTCTACCTGAATCTCTCTCTCTCTCCCCACTACATTCGCCTTGCCTAATATTCCTGCTATTTGTAACATTTCTTCTGAACCTTTCCTTTCTCCCCCACATATATATTTTTTTATTAAATTCTCAGTTTGAACATAGCCTAACCCTTTTATCACTCCTTTCACCCACCTTTACTTACCTTAAACTAGCTGCTTTTTCTGATTGTTTTCTGACTATTGTCCTTCCTTTTGTCTGTACCGCTCCGTTCAGGCTCACTCCACTCCCCTACCCCCAATTCCCACCCACCCCCAGGGGTCCTAAACTTATGCTTCCTTAACCACTCCCCCTACTTTTCTTCCTCTAATCACTCTTACACCCTCCCCCTGGACTACTTATAACCATCCACCTACCACACCTACTTTTTCACAAGTATCATCCTTCACCTCCTGTCGTTATTTCTTCTTCCTCTTCCCAAATTAATTCCTTGCAACTCTCCTGTCACTATGCCTACTCTAGTAACATAATCACATTAAAACAACTTCTCACATTCTCAATTTTCCCTTTCCTTATTGTACCCTACTTTCTAACATCCTATGAACATTGTAGCCTCACAGAAGCTAATACTTTCTCCAGACATATTACTTTACCTTCCATAAATTCATCTCATCACTGTTTTAACTTCATATTTTCTCCCAGCTACCTCCCTACAAATTTCATGGAAAGGTTCACATTACCTACTCCCATCATAAAGACAGAAAATCCCTACTCATTTCCCCTAAACCCTCTAACTAGCTAAAAAGATTAATCCTCTCTCTTCTAGCAGGTGACATTCAACCCAACCCAGGCCCAAACAACACTTCAGCTATAAACCCTCTTTGCACTCTTCCCTCTAATTCAAATATACTAACCAAACCCCCAAACTCTCTCACTATAGCTCACCTTAACATCTGCAGTATTAAAAATAAAATTGCCCCCCTTCATGCACTACTTGACGTACACTCATTTGACACCCTTTGCTTGTCTGAAACCTGGTTTAAACCAGTAATTCAGGACAAGGAGATTATTCCCCCTGGCTCAACATGCATTGACTAGACCGTAATGTAAAAAAAGGTGGTGGAGTAGCAATCCTCTACAAATCAGGGATGCAAATCCCTGCCTTACAGGATAAACCTCCCTCTGAAAGTAATGCCGAAATCCTTATATCCAAACTCCAGATTAATGCCTACAAATCCATCTATATAATCTGCATATACTTGCCCCCAGGCAACAACATCAGTACCTTAGAAGAAATCCTTAGCTGGCTGGCCATACACTTTCCACAAGAAACAATAGTCCTTGGAAATGTCAATATAGACTGGAATACCTGCTCTTCAGCTGACCCTTCCACCCACTTAAATCTTCATGTTTTTTCACAAATCATTCTTTCCCCACCAGAACAAATAAACCTAGCAACAAAGAAAGCATTTTAGACTGCAGCGTGATAAATAGCCACCACCAAACATATACAGTAGGTACGCTGCCTGAGGATATAAGTGACCATGCCCTTACTTAATTAGATAGAGCAAATTCCGTAAAAGGGAAGACACCCTTGATCATTATAAGTAAAAAACTAAGATCTCTCATAAAATCATCCAAGGCAAATTTTGAGAGAAAAATCGCTAAGGACTCAAAAGACAATCATAAGGCCTTTTTTAGCTCAGAATTAGTTCAAAATGATGTAAAAATCACTGAACCTACAGACATTGCCAACATACTGGCTGACAGGTTCAGTGCAAATTTCTCCCCCCCCTCCCCCCAAAAGGAGAAATATCTATACCAGAGGATTGTAGCCCCCCAAACATCTCAAATGCTCAGGTGAGAACTGCTCTCTCCAAGGCGAAAAACACAGGATCCATGGGACCAGATGGTGTCCCCGGTTGTGTGCTCCACGAACTCAATGAGGAATTAAACCCGCAGTTAGGGCAGCTGTTTAATCTTAGCCTCACCTCAGGATACGTACCCAAGGAGTAGCGTACGGCAACGGTGGTCCCACTTCACAAAGGAGGTGTCTCCACCGACCCCAGAAACTACCGTCCCATCAGCTTGACAAGCCTGGTCTGCAAAGCTATGGAGAGGATCATAATGGAACTCATAAATAAAGACATAGGGGACTTGCAGACTTTGGATCCAACCCAGTTTGGCTTTGTCAAGGGCAGATCATGCCTTTTAAACTTGGTTGACTTTTTCAAAACAGTCACCAAGGCCATTGACGAGGGCAAGGCAGTCCACACAGCCTACCTTGACCTGGCAAAGGCTTTCGACACAATACCCCACTTGGGTATCATTGAAAAACTCACCAGCTTAAATGTAAACCCATACATCACAAGATGGGATGCAAACTGGCTAAGTGACAGAACCCACAGGGTCAGAGTTGCTGGCGCCATGTCAGATTCCAAGCCTGTCACAAGTGGTGTCCCACAGGGCTCAGTCCTGGGCCCACTCTTGTTCGGCATCTACTTTTCAGAAGTACAAGCAAACACAGGAGGATTATGGCTGACAAAGTTTGCAGATGACTGCAAACTGGGCACCATAGTTGAAAACCCATCTGACACAGACATCCTTCAGAAGGGTCTCATAGAAACGGAGAACTGGTGCCAGAGCCATGGCCTAAAGTTAAACGCCAAAAAATGCATAGTCATACCCTTTGGGAAAAACAAGGTTACCCCTAGTTACCACATAGGTGGCAATCCACTAAACACAGAAGAGGTTATCAGGGACCTGGGGACCCAGGTTGACAGTAACCTTTCGTTTGACACTCACGTTGCCAAAGTAGTTAGGAAAACCTTCTACATTGCCCACCTGATCATGAAGGGATTCACATCTAGATCAAGGGAGGTCATCGTTCCCCTGTACTCATCACTCATCAGACCAATGATTGAGTACAATGCCCCATTCGGAATGTATCTGACCCGACACCTGCAGCAATTGGAAAGGCCCCAAAAGTTCCTCACCAAAAGAATAAAGGGTCTCAAAAATATGTCTTATGCTGCCTGACTGAAGGAACTCCAGCTCTATTCAGTTGCTTACCGTCTGCTCAGAGGTGACCTGTGCCTGACATACAAGGCCATGTCCAACCCGGAATTAATGAACATGCTTCACCTCAAAAAATCTAAATCCATCAGAACTACAAGGGCAAGAGACTTAAACCTCAACACGGCTATTAATAGGACATGCTGGAGGGACAGATTCATCACCCAGAGACTCCCCATGCTGTGGAACAAAATCCCGGTACATGTGAGGCAGAGCACCTCGCTGGCTTTGTTCAAGAGAAATCTTGACCAATGGATGGGAGATCGCAGGTATACCCCAGGGATAACCTCAGTGTCACTGCTTGACAGAGGCACAGCAAAATAATGGGCATAATATCCTTCAAACTAAAGGGGTAGCGAAAGCCGCAAACTCTGGGCTAGGCTTATAAATGCCCTAGGGCAGATAGCCTAGTATGAACCTATGAAAACTGATACCCCTAATTTAACTAAATACAAAATGATTAGAACAAACAAAAATTTTAACCCTGATAGCTTTGACGCTGAACTTAGGTCCTGCAATTGGTCTCCTCTTAAACACCTCCCACTGGATGATGCCGTGACTTATTTTAACTCTAAATTCTTATCTATTCTTGACTCACATACGCCCACAAGATCAATCAGACTTTCCTCAAAAGCCACCCCTTGGCTAACAAAGGACACAAGGCATAAGATTATTCTGAAAAATAAACTCTGGTCCAAATACCGCAGTACTAAAGATCCCACTGACCAACTCAACTTTAGACAAATAAGAAACATTACAAAAAAAGCAGTGATTCTTGATAAAAGAAACTACTACTGCCATTTGCAACAGGCTAACCTACATAACCCACAAAAGTTCTGGGCTGGAATAAATAGTCTCTTGAAGCCTGGCCACTCGGACACTCCAAGCCCAGCAGGCACCTCCCAAGATAACCCCAAACAGACTACTAATGCCTTCAATACCTTCTTTACTGAAACTGTCCAGTCTCTTTCCAATCAACTCTCCCCTGATATCTCCTGTCTCTTGACCTCCTCTAACACTTCTATTCCCACATTTCAGCTACAACCTGTTCCCTCTTCACTCATTTGTTCTCTGCTACATAAACTTAAGCCATCCTCTCCATCTGCTGACCTTCTACCTGCTCTGTATCTAAAAGTTGCTGCTAATGCATTAACCTATCCCATCACCATCCTGATAAACAGAACCATTGAAGAAGGCTACATTCTTTCACTCTGGAAAATATCTCATATTATTCCCCTTCATAAAGGTGGAAAGTCAACTGAATTCTCTAACTACCGACCCATAGCCTTGCTCTCTCCTCTTGCTAAAATCATGGAAAAATGTGTCCAGAAGCAACTTCTGAATCACCTGTTAACTAACAACCTCCTAGCTAATTGTCAACACGGCTTTAGACCATACCATAGCACCACCTCTGCCCTCCTCTCCTACATAGACTGCATCAATAAAAATAGGAATAATAATACCCTTAGCTCTGCTATATTTATTGATCTATCCAAAGCCTTTGATATGGTCAATCATGAAATACTGTTAAACTTACTTAAATCATTTGCACTAGATACAAGTTCAATTAAGTGGTTCCACTCTTACCAGCACAACAGACAACAGGCTGTGCGGTGACATAATAAATTATCCAACCACCTCCCCATTACTCTAGGAGTCCCCCAAGGCTCAGTTCTTGGTCCTCTCCTCTTTTCAATTTTCATTAATGATCTTCATACTCATATTTCTCCTGCCACCTGTATACAATATGCAGATGATTCTACTTTAATCTGTTCTCCCTCATCCCCCTCTGAACTGCACTCTCTTACCCAAAAGACTTTCAAAATCATAGAAATGTGGTTCCTCAAACGATGCTTAATTTTGAACCCCAAAAAAAACAAATTATTACTTTTTTCACCAACCCGAAAATCCTCTCCACTGAACTTCTGTGTCACATCAAATAATGGCACCAACATATCACCCGATCCAACTACCAAACTCCTCGGAGTTGAGATAGACAACAATCTGACCTTTGACATGCACATCAACAATACTATAAAATTAGTTAACAGAAAACTAGGCTCCCTCTATAGAATTAAACCATTCCTTACTCCACTTGCCAGAACTTCCATTGCTCATTCCCATCTTATTTCCACCCTCCTGTATGCCTCCCCTATCTATACTTCAGTGTCCAAAACTAACCTCAGCAAATTGTCTGTTGCCTACAACAATATTGCCAGATTTGCCACTAACTCTACTTTTAGAACACATCACTGCCAAAACGTAAGGCAACTACGATGGCTCGAACTACAAAACCTAATTCTATTTCACCAGTTCTCCTTAGCCCACAAAATCCTTTACAAACCCACAAACACTCCCATTCTCACTTCACTTATCACTCCTTACTGCAATCTTAAAAGCCTTCACTCCTCCGACAAACTACTGATATCCACTAGTAAACCCAATAACACAGCCAGCAAATCCTTGTTCTCCAACACAGTAGGGAAAACCTGGAACACTCTTCCTCACAATCTCACAGCAACCTCCTCTCTTCCCTGCTTCAAATCCCAACTCAAAACTCACCCCAAAACCCACTGGCTCTGCCCCTGTAACAACCCTGACTAGGTTACCTTGAGTATCTAGGTACTCTCAACTTTTCTGCTTTAAGAAACTCTTAACATAACAGACTTTTTATTTCTCATCTTCTGTTTTTGTAGTTTATATCTAATGTGTTTTGATGTATACACTATATATATATATATATATATATATATATATATATATATATATATATATATATATATATATATATGTATATATATATGCTTAATTTGTACCTGTTCTTACTAATGTTTGCATGTGGAGCTTTTATCCCCGGGCCTCTGCTGAAAATGGACATATATCCAGTGGACTAGCCCGGTCAACAAATATAAAATAAAATAAAAATAAATAACTGATAACCAACTAAAATTTGACTTGGACATACAACAGGCCATCAAGAAAAAAAACCCAAAATTTGGACTACTTTATAGGAACAAAAATTCCTCACTACTGCCACTAAACGCACTCTAGCACAGGTATTTCTCTTACCTAGTCTTCCACATGCTTCCCCCATCCTTACCAATATCCAAACTACCTCAATGCAGAAACTAGAACAAACATACAACAAAATTGCCACTTTTATTTTAAACCAACCACTCTCTTCACATCACTGCCTGCCACTAAACAAACTTAAGTGGGTGGAATTTCTGCACCTTCTCCTACAATCACAAGTCCACACTACCTTTTCCATACTCAACATCCTCTCTGCCTGCCCTGCTCTCGCCTCCCATGTTACTCTCTACTCTCCACCTCGGCCTCTCCGGAGTGCTGATCAGCATCTTCTTTCAGTTTATAAATCCAAAAGGAATATTGGCAAACTGCTTTACAAACACTCTCACTAAATTGGAACAAACTCCCTCTCCATAATAGATCCAACCTTTCCCTTTCCTGTTTTAAAAATGAGCTTAAATCCCACTTACTAAACTTGAAATTATGCCATTGCCTTGAACACACGTAGTCTTAAGTCTGTCCTACTGTATAACCTGTTGCATCTTCTAACTTTCTTTCTCTGTTAGTAACTTCTGCTTAAACTATCCTCCTAAACCCTCAGCTCTACTACTATAGCCTCTTCCTTTCTCTCCCCCTCCCATTCTATACACTATTTATCTTTTCCCCCACTTCCTATCAATGTCTATACACTGTCCTTCTTTTGAACAATGATTATATTTTTGTTTTTACTCTCATATGTAGTAAATTTATGTAGTAAATTTTAGACCACTATCAGTGCAACCCTTAATGACTGTGGTGGTGGTGCTGCGGTAGCGTTGTCGCCTCATAGTAAGAAGTTGTCCTGTTCGATTCTCAGCTAAAGCGTCTTCTGTGTGGAGACATGCGTGAATGGGCGTACCTTTGGTGAAGGTTGTGCATCAGGGCTGGCAACTCGGTACGTAAAAATCTACTGCCAATCATTAGCGGACCGGAGTTCCGCTGTGGCGACCCCTAACCGGGAAAAGCCGAAAGATACAACATCAGTGCAACCCTTAATGTTCATAATTTTTCTTTTGTTTTTCTCTTTATACTTAATTTCATATTTGCATTGTTATCTTTATTAGTTTTTGTCCTGTATGTTTATCTTTGCTTATGTTTGCTGGGGGTCTTGCCCCTTGGGTCTCCACTGAGAATGGGTTGCTTACTATTAATGCAAATAGTTAATAACCTTTTCTTTTTTACAATTATTTTGTATTGTGATTATTTAATATTTGTATATTGTCACTTTAGCTTTACTTATGTTTGCTGGGGCTTTTCCCCACAGGTCTCCACTGAAAATGGGTTTGTTTGCAAACTCAGTTGGACTAACCCGGTTAACAAATGTGAAATAAATAAACAGTCGTTTCTTTAGCAATAGGTAATAGTAGTCCTACCTTGAGATACTGTGGCTATAAATATTCATCAATCCAGTGAAGACATCTTCATGAATATTCATTCCTTATCAAACACGTCACTGAGTGGTGGGTGAGGTTTAGGTGGGACTTGCTACTGTGCATCCGAAGGGGTACTGCATAGCTCTCAACCAATCAGGGACAAATCCAGAAAAAAATCAGGAACACTTAAAATATTAGAGCTAGCAACTTGAGACACTGACAGAATCAGATCATATGAATTACTATACATTTTCTTAAATAAAATAAGTCCATAACTCTTAATCAGTGTCACTATTCATTAAGTGTAGTTCACCACATTTCCTCCAAAAGTCACTAGTTTTAGGAGGGATTAAGAGGGACAGAGCTAAAATTTGAGTCAAAATCAGGGACAGTTGAGATGTACGGGGTACTGTTCTACAACAACACAAATATGCCTAATTTAAGATTCCATGTTAGAGCTGCTGTCTCGCATTTGATTCTCCAGTTTGTTTTTCAGTTGAAGTCCCCTTTCTACATGTCTTTGGGCCTTCTCATGTCCGCTGGGTTTTTGCCAAATGCTCCGGTTTCTTCTCGCGCTCCATTAGTGAACTGGCAATCCTCAATACTACCTCAAGACTGTACAGCCCAACTATCACATCCAGGATGTCCAGATTATTGCATCAGATTTTTAATCTGCACATCAGAAAATTTGTGGTCATAGTCTCGACAAATCCAGAAATAATCAGGGACGCTTTTAAAATATTGGTTATATTAACTTGAGACATTCTCAGAATAAAAGAATGCGAAATAATGTATATTTTCTGAAGTAAAAAAAATCCATTATTCTAATTTTTATTTTTTTTCACATGTAATTCACCACCTTTCCTCCAAAAATCACTAATTTTAGGAAGATAAAGATGAAGAGATCTAAAAAATCTTGATTCAGAATCACTGGCCATTGACAGATCTTTGTGGATTTCTGGCAAATCAGGAATTATCGCAGTTACTAAATAATCACAAACATTTGAGTTTCAGACTTCATAGTCTTCAGACAATGCATAGCAATGTAAAAGCTGTTATTCTAGCATGATGTCAAATTTATAAGAGCAACACTTAAAATCATGTGCCCATTCTCCCCCATCATTTTTGGCTCTTTCCAGAACTCTAGATAAAAAAAAAAGTACAGAGGTATACCCATACCTTTCAAGTGTACCTCATTACAAGGATAATTCTTCATTTTGACACTTAAAAGGTTCATGTTCTACATTGTTCCATTTTGAAAATGTCTCCCACACACGCACTGCTATATCCATGATAAATAATACTAAATCATATTAATTCTTTAAAACAACATTTTAGAAGTAAAGTAACACATTAGTTGAAGTTTAACAGTAAGTGTTCTACATTTTGAAGATGGATAGTTGAGAGCTGGATATGCCATAGTGAAGACTGGCATGCTCTGTGTAGCAGTTCAATCGTTGATCCTCAACCTTGCACCTATGCAGGGCCCTGTGTTTTTGTTATTTTTATTTATCCTTCAATATGAGTAGAAAGACATACGTAGTAGGAAACAGCATGACATAATGTACTTTTAGTGGTGTATGAATTTTTATTGTGTGTGTAGTTTTGTCAGGTCACTTAAGAGCATGATCCGATAGATCCTGGGTGTACATGTCTATCTGTTTCATGTCCAGCCTTACTGTGGATGCATTTAGTTAAAATATACAAATTTAAAAGGATAGTATGCAGGTTTAAGAATAATTTCAGAGTTATTGTTGGCATTTATTTCAAATGTATATATGGAATCATGTAATACCCAGTGCCTTGGCTGACTGTGAGGAGGTATATAGTGGAGAGCCCAGACGCCATTAACAAACCCAATTATTGCTAAATTGTAGTTACAGATCCTCATCAGTCTTCCCCAAAGATCATGGAAATTATCTTAACACCATTCAGGGGTTAAATATCAAACCAGATACCTTCTTGGAAGGATATTTCAATTGCTCAAGTATTAATGTACACATTTACACCTTTAAAAATTGATATGCTAAGCATTTACAGGACTTTGTAATACTAATGTGTTTGAGCAAAACTACCCACTAGCAGACATGTCCAACCTGCGGCCCTCAGAGCTCTTCCATGCGGCCCTCGACCTCTAACTGCAACATCGATGTACGCATGCCCCAAAACACTTTTTTTGTTTTGCGTTTTTCACTCCTGTGACCTGTAACTCTAACGTCAGTGTGCGCATGCGCCAAAGTACCCTTCTAGTTTCGTTTTTGCACCAAAAAAGGGTCAGTGTGTTTACACCATTATTTTGCACCAAATAATCAGTGTGTGTTCTCGCTGAAGAGGGACTCGTGTATGGATTTGCCGCCATTGCTTCTGAAAGGGACAGCACTTACCTGTGTTAATTGGTAAGTACAGAGTGAGTGAGTGCATGCATGAAAGCAGATTGTTTGTGTGCGTGAAAGTAGAAGAAGAGTGTGTGTGTATATGTATGCATGACTGAGAGAGACACATGCACAAAGAGGCTAACGATGATCAATCTACCTACTGAACAGAAACAAGTTAGCTCACAAATATATCATACATTAAAAGTACACTTTCACTAAATTGCGGCTTTCCTAACAGGGAGATTGTTGTACTGAATATGAAATCATACCTCTCAACTGTATGGATTTTCGAAGAATGTCTGGATTTTTGCCTCACCTTCCAAGTTGTGTCTTTTGCTTAGGAAATAAAAGTAGTCATCCAAGATAATGCAGTTCCAGGGAGTAAGAATGAGACAGCAGCCTAGGGTTAATGGGTCAGTAGTGGACTGACTGTGTGGGACTGTAGCATATACAGTTGTATTGTTTTTTCTGACAAACAAAACAGCACCCAGTACTATTTTGTCATTGGTGGCTTCTAAGCAGTGGTAGATTGGACAACAGTAAGCATAGCTTTGATGGATCATCAATACTAGCAAATCAGGTGGGCACAATGTCATTTTTTAAATGTTGGGGGTTTTAGTGTGTATGTGTGTGCTTATGTGTTGGGAGTGCTGCAACAGTAGATGATTATTAAAGACAAGAGACTTACGGACTGTGGAGAATAGGTTTCTTTGTTTCAAAACCTGATACTTGGGTACTAGGCATGCCAAAAGTAGATTTTGTAAGACATAGCTTCTTGCCATTTACAGTGGATGGATATTTACATTTAATGGACAATGCTAGCAGTATTAGTGTGGGCCTGTGGGGTTCTGAAGGATGCCAAGTCTACCACTGCCAATGTCTTGTAAAGTGACCTGGAAATGGATATTGGGATGTTACTGAAAAAATACAGTAAGTGGGCTTAGAAATATAGCTTAATTAAACAAAGTGCACTTGCAACTTACAGGCCATAATTTAATTTATTTCAGGTAGTTCAGATCCTGGTAGATTGTATATCATTAGACTTAATTAGGGATAGCTGTCATTCTGGGGAAATAAGCAGCCCTAGTTTCAGTGAAAGCTCTGTGGTTGGTTGCAGGTAGGAAGTTGCAGGATGTTGATGCAATGTGTTTTATTTATTATTTTTAATGCATTTGTCATTTCAAAGCATGGTTTTCTTTGTTGCAAAAGAAGGCAGGACTGAATGAGCCATATAATGCTTAACTGACAATGATGGGATAGAAAGATTATAAGTGATATATAATGTTTGCAGCTACAGTTGTTTCAATGGTGTCTGTGATGCATAACTATTTTTGGGCCTGTGTCCCACTTTTATTTTTCGCTTTGTCCAGATTTCTTGCTCTAAGGTTGAGAGGTATGATTCCATACTAAATCAGAAGGTTGTATTTACCTTGGAAGACTTTTCAGCATAATTATGAGAAACAGAGCCTTTTTAATATCTCTGCTAATTTCCAATATAAACTGCCATATAACCTTGCAAATAACTTTCTTATTAAGCTACTTTAATTCTTTTGGAATTGACAGTTATGCTTCACTAGTTCAAACGTAAGCATAGAGTCCTAATGTGACTTTGATTTCTTGCAGTAGTCTGTGGTTTACTTATCACAATAACTTTTCTGTGTTTCTGGGTGTGTAATCAATTTAAGTTTTAAAGATGTTTTTCAAAAATAAATAAAAACATAATAAATAAAAAAATAATCCTCTCTGCACTTTGAGCTATTGACAAAGTCTGGGAATTTGTTTTTTTCAAAAGCGAAGGTCAGCATTACAGCTTAGTAAACTGTCAGTCTGTGAATAACTTTTGCACAAATTAAAATGTCTGAATGTCAAATGGCTTTAGATTGGAGGCAAGTTATATGTTTACTCCAGTATGTAGTATGATCTTAGAGAGTTTATGGTTTTCTTATTGATTTAGTTTTTGCTGAGCAGTTGTTTGTTGATTTATTGATGGTGGGAAATTGCATGGATGAATCCATCTCTATTATGATTTTTTTTTCAGATATTTTGACTTCCAGGCAATTTCATTCAGTGAGTGTGAGAGTGTGTCATGTGATTACTGAGGTTGCCTATTTTACAAGTTGTTACCTCACAGTAAGACGCTGTCCGGTTCGATTCTCAGCTAGAGCATCTTCTGCGTGGAGACATGCGTGAATGGGCGTACCTTCATTGAAGGTTGTGCGTCAGGGCTGGTAACTCGGTATGTAAAAATCAACTACCAATCATTAGCGGACCAGAGTTCCGCTGTGGCGACCCCTAACCAGGAAAAGCCGAAAGACACAAACAAAGGGGCTTCTTCTGTGTGTGTGTGTGTGTGTGTGTGTGTGTGTGTGTGTAAGAGAGAGAGATTTAATACGTATACTGAATATATTTTTGCAAATGGAATTTTTAGTTAAATAGGCCCCTCTTCTTGGGCAAGTAGACTTGAGTAACCAAAATTGGATCTTACCCATCCAGCTAGGAAAGGTTATTATGTGAACTTTCCATCTGGTTTAATGAAGGCTATGCTACTTACTCAAGGAGTGGATTTATGGCTATCCATCCAGCCATCATCCAGTTGTCGTGTTGCTGAACTACATTGTTTGATAATGAGAGGAGCTTTTTACAGAAGTTGAAGGTTTTTGTGTCAAGAACCTGTCCATATAAAGTGGCTTGTTTATGTTGCAGTGAAGGCTGTGGTCTTTGTAGTGAGCGTTTTAATTATAACCACTACGTCTGGGTAGAGGAAGTCTCTTAAGGCAGGATCTTTCTTAGCCTAGAAAGCAAGCCAGTGATGACATTTATAGGGGCCAGTGAGAGAGGAAAGCAAGAAGCTTTTTAGTCTGTTTGGATAACAAAGTGAACTTAGTCCTTTGATCTTTTTTGTCAGAAATGGTTGTAGTCTTTCTTTTGGCAGGATGTTTTGCTGAGGCACATGCCAAAAGAGGCATTGCACTCAGTAATGGCTCTTGTAAAGGAAGAATACAGGGATGTTATGACCTACTTGTCCCTGGATGAGATACCCTTACTAATGAAGTGGGCCATGTAAAAAGCTTTCCATACAATGGAGACAACGTGGTGGTCAAAAGTCAGGTTTCTATCAACCTGGGTGCCCAAGAACATCACAACTGATTGTGTGCTTACAACATTGTTATTAATGTGATAATTTGTGGGAACATCATGCTCCTCAAAGGGGATGATGATGCATTTTTTGGCATTTAGCTTGAGGCCATGTTTCTGGCACCATTTATTTGTTTGGGTGAGACCCTCTTGTAGCTTATTCAGAATTGTTTTATTAAGTCAGTAATGGAATTCTTTATTGCAAATTTGTTGGCTTATTTTTGTGGATTATAGTATTGTAGGACTGCTAATGTTGACATTTTACGTAGTTGGACTGCTGGAGTGGTTTTCCAAGTGAGAACTGCTAGTACTGTAGTGAATATCTATTTATTTATAAAAAAATATAGATTAACTAAGATGCTAGAGTTAAGTGTTAGATTAGAGAATTAGAATGAGAATTAGAATTTTAAGGCAAATATTAGGCATTTATTACATTTATTCATTGTTCAAATGCATCTACAGTACAGCCAGGAGGTCGACTTTGGTCTCCCGAGGCAGCAAAAGAGTTAACTATATGATATATTTTATATGTGGCCCTAAGACCATTTCTGTTCACTCAATGCGGCCCCAGCAAGCCAAAAGGTTTGACACCCCTGCGACTAGAGGCTATAATATCCGTGACCTGATACCTACCTACTTGTACTCCATCCAAATCTACTCAGTCCTGGTTTAATCTAACTACAAGTCAGTCATCTTTCTGTCAGTACCACCCCCACCAACAAATAAGACCATGTTTAGGGACTTTGCCAAGGAAAACCTACTTCATGTTGTAGAACACCTATGGAAATTTCCAACAATCCCCTGCTAATGGACCCAACTGAAAGGGCTGCTGCATTCACCTCCAACTATTAGCAGCACCTAAACAACTGCATAGAAAAGTCAGTACCCATCTACAATAAATGCTATGGTAAATTCAGGAATAAACCTCTCTGGTTGATCACCCTTGTTAGTAAGCTGTGTAAGAAAAGGAGGACAACAAAAATATGTAAGCAATACCGTTCCCCTTATCTCAGAACCACATTGAAACATAGCAGCAAGTAACCTTAGAAAATATAAAGCAGAATTTCACAATAGGTACTGAAGGAAACTATAAATCTTTCAAAATCTTTTTTTTGTGTGTAATTATTTTCCAATTCCAAGATTACAGCCAATATATTAGCAAACAGACATTGATGTCCCCAGTATCTCTGAAAATGTAATGTTCCCTGAAATCACCTTGAGGCAAGTCTTAAAGTCCATGTTAAAAACTAAAAATAATACTTTCATGGGAGCAGACAGCAGCAGGCTGCATTCTCAACAGTACCCAATATACACTATCTGAGCTTGTACTTAAGCTGTCCAATCTCTGCCTATCCACAGGGTTTGTGTCTAATGTTTGGAGAACAGCCACTGTGACTTTCATACAAAAGAGTGGCACCCGTACAGATCCAGGCATTTTTAGGCCCACCAGCCTTTTATGAAATCCATGTAACATATCACAGCATAACTCATTTCTGCAGACACAGGTAACTTAACTGATCTAGATCCCAGCCAGTTTGGTTTTATGAAGGGCATGTCCTGAACCTAGCATGCTTCTTTGAAAAAGTTACAGAGGGTGTGGACAGTGGTCACTCAATGCACACTGCTTATCTTGATCTGGCTAAAGCTTTTGACACTATCCCCTATGCAAGTATTGTTAAAAATTAAACATGCCATAAACCCCTATGTTATCCACTGGATTGCAAATTATCTATCCAACAGATCTCATGCTGTAAATGTTGCTGATGCTCTTTCTGAACATAACACTGTAGCTAGTGGTGTACTGCAAGGATCAATGTTGGGCCCATTCAACTTCCAAGATGGCTGCACACTGACCAACAGCTTGACTTCAGCTCTCCCAGTGTGAAAAAAGAAACAGAGAAAATGCAGCCAGCTATGCTGTCAGTTTGAGTAACATTCAATTACTGACTAGTAAGTACACTGTCTGGATGCCTGCAAAGAAGAAACTAAGAGAGTCTGAAGGATACTCAACTAGAAAAGGTAAAGAGAAAGCACTGATTGAGAAGAATATTGCAGCTTTTCACCAAAAAACAGTTCTAGCTCCAGCTTTGGTGCAAAACATGGCTTCCAGTAATCTAGAGGAAAAAATAAGTCAAATGTGTTCAGAGCTGATTAAAAATGTAACACTGAAAAAGTATATTGACTCAAATAAAAAAAAAGCCTGGGAAGAAGCTTTAAATAGATATTCAGATGAGCTGATAAAACTCCAAAAATCAGAGGCTGAAATGAAAACGCTGGTAGAGTATGAGAACACTCAAGAAAAGATGTTTAAAAATGGTAGAATTAGAGGCATAAATAAGCAACCAGACTGATATTCTACAACAGGAACTGACACACCTTGTGTATGCTCCAAATATGGACATGTAAAATCAGCCAAGACCTTTATTAGTAAAGATGCAAACCTACCAGTAGAAATAGTTGTTCCTGACAAAACTGTGGCAAAAGGGCAAAGTATTAAAAGTCAGAGATAGTAGAGTGTTTGTAGAAAATGATTATTCACTCTACACCAGGCAGAAGAGAAATTTATTCCAGTAATCAGGGAATGTCAAGAAGCAGGTGTCAGATTCAAGCTCCTGTATCCACTTGTCTTTAAAATATTTTTTTCCTGGAGGATCAAAGTAATTCTTTGTTGCAGAATTGGCTAAGGAGGAAATGCAAAACTTTGTCCAACAAATAAAATTAGACACCAAGCAGAAGGGGACTCTGCCTCTCATTCTTCTAATAATAAAGCACACAGAGAGACTTTGCCAGTAAAACTTTTCCACTGTTCCAAAGGAAAGTACATGAGAAAAAGAGAAAGGCACAGGAGTTGACAGAATTGGGAGTACTGTGGAACTGAACTGGAATATGGATTTTGGAGATGGAGATGAAGATAAAGACCAGCAACATGGACATTAGTGAATAAATGTGAACTGCAAAGCATCAATCATATTTATGAAATGCAGCTGTAAAAGAATATGTGCAAAGAATGGACTTTTGTTGACTTTGTTAACGTGTGGAAATGAAAGGTGTTTGCCTCCCTTCATGTCATTAATGTTTGGAAGGACTCTGGGGAGGATCACAGTAAGTAAAACATTTTTTTCTTAAAAGCATATCTATGAAACTTTTTACAATATAAATTGTATATTTTACAGTAAAGTACTTTTAGTTCTTATTTTTGATAAAGTTATTAAAATAAACAGATGCCTTTTTTCTTTCCTCTTCTCTTTCTTTCTTCTTTTCTGATATTAAGAAACATAGGCAGTACAGTGAAAAAAAAGAGAAGACAAGCTAGATAAAAGCATATTTAAGTTAATAAGCTGTAATCTTGATTTGTTGAGGTGGGTGTAAAAGTGTACAGTTCATAATATATGTAGAGCTGATATGTTTTCTCTTAATTCTGCATAGGTGAATGTCTTGAATATGACCCTTGGCTTAGTCTAATAACACCATTTAAGTGGAAACAAGTAACTATAAGTACACCAAATATAAAGAAAAGTTTTCCTTTGGCAATAAATGTTTCAGCTGGTCTTTCAGGCTGCAAAAGAAGACTTAATTTATCTTTTTTTCTCTTACTTTTCTATGGAGACGAGCTGTAAAAATAGGGCAATACAATACAGAACATTGGTTTCTTCCTAGCTAAAAGTTAATGATTTCTGAAAGTGTGTAAGTAGTTTTCATATCTGTGGGAAAGGGAATAAAGATTAAAAAAAAAACAGACACCAAGTAGTGTAAGTAGAAGCACAGTCAATAATGTGTGTCCTAACATGGATAACCTCAGTTTCAGGTTAACTAGGGGCTGTATTAGCTGTTTGGCACAAATGTTCCTATTAGGAGGGTTAAACTTTTTTATTTGAAGATGTACAGAGTTATGTGTTTGCATTAAGTTAGTAGGTTATGGGAGTGTTCTGGGGTATATTTGGTTTCTTGTTCTAGGTTTTTATTAAAACAAAAAGTTGTGTAAAATGTGACATGTTCCAATGCTGATAATAAGAAAAAATGTACAAAGGATTAAACTGCCAAACATTAATGACTGGCAAGGGATGAGGATTACACTGGCCTGTATTTATATTCCACCTAAAACTGCTATTATGGAGGTTAAAAAATTGGGAGAAATAATCAACTTTCAACAAGGAATATTACTTATATGTGGGGTCTGGATTTTGATTTACAACAATGAGGGTGTATCTTGGAGACTTAGAAGAGAAAATATAACTAAAGAGGGTAGATTTCTGAAGAAATGTATAAAAATATTTGGTATGAAAGACATGAATTCAGTAGCAGTAACTCTGAGACAATTAACATATTATTCCACAAGGTACAAATAACTGGGCAACACTTGATAGACATTATATTTCACAGGAACATGACCATTTAATTGAGAACTTTAATAATTCAGATCATGCACCAATCATTACTAATATAAAAATGCAGGGTAATGAAGTAAAGATGAGACAATTGTGCTCCCCCACCTACCTGTTAAAAAAGAAAGGAATTTAAGGAATGGGTAGTGGAAATTATGTGGAAGTTATTAGGGAAGAGAGAAAGTACTCCAGCAGTTATAGCCAGTGGACAGAATAAAAAGAAAGCAGATTTTAAAAATAGGGTAGAAATAAAAGAAAAAAAAGACATGGTTAAGAAATAAGAATTATTTTGAGGGGCTGACAAAGGTTAACGCATTACAAAATAAGGAGAATCTCACAGAAAAAGGGGAGGCACAACTGCAGAATGCTAAAATGAAAATAATGGAGCACCTGGATAATATGCATGAGTTTAGAAAGACTGCTGTTAAGCAAGTGTTTTTTGATAATAACTCTAGTGCACAAAAACTTTTGGCACAATGACTTAGACAACAGAAAGTAGAAAGAGTTGTTGCCAAACTTGGGAACCTATAACTAGAGATTCTATAGAGGTATTAGAAATATTTCACAAATTTATGAACATTTGTATAAAGCAGAGAAGTGGGAAAACCAAGACAAAGCATACATCCAAATATTTATGGAAAAGTTAAATATGCCAAGGTTAGAGGTAGATGAGACTCAACAACCAACAGTTAAGATAGGAGGAGATGAGATAAAAATGATGATGTATAACCAATCTAAAGGAAAGTTTCCAGAAATAGATGGTATTCTGGTGAAAGTTTGGAAGTTAGGTGGGAAGAAAGTGATACAAATCTGGAAGGTTTTGTTTAACAGTATTTTAAAAGTAGGGAAGGCACCAACATCCAGGAGAAAATCTGTGTTGGCTGCAATACCTAAAGATGGTAAAGACCCATGTGATCCAGCTTCATATAGGCCCATCTCAATTTTAAACCATGATTATAAAGTGTTTATGTCTATAATGACTAAAAGAATGGCAATGGTGATGCCAAAATTGATAGATTTAGAACAATGTGGTTTTGTGGAGGAGAGAGAAACATTTGACATTAATAGAACAATGATAACAA
Source organism: Protopterus annectens (assembly GCF_019279795.1). Classification (NCBI taxonomy): domain Eukaryota; kingdom Metazoa; phylum Chordata; order Ceratodontiformes; family Protopteridae; genus Protopterus; species Protopterus annectens. Next base: position 757,209,921 of record NC_056747.1, on the reverse strand, counting down.
GAGGTGAGCAGAATGTTAAGAAAATACTACTGTTATTGGTAGGTCTTGCTGCAGAGAAAGCATTTGACAGAGTAAGCTGGGATTTTATGAGTAGGGCAATAGAAGCATTTTGATTTCCTGATGCTATAATAATGTTAAGTAGAAGGATATACAAGGGATAGGAAGCAAAAATCAAAGTGGAAGGGTTCCTCTCTGATAACTTGTTCCTGATCAGAGGAACCAGGCAGGGGTATTCTCTTTCCCCTTTTTTATTTGCATTACATTTAGAACCACTGTTAAAGAAAATAAATAACTCATAAATTCAAGGATATAATTGGTACAGTGTTCAAGAAAAGTTGACATTATTTGTAAATGATATTATTTTGTACCTGATGGAACCAGAAAAGGACATCTCAGTGTTGTGGAATATTCTGAGACAGTTTGAAATTTTTTCAGGATACAAAATTAATTAAGATAAAACAAAGGCTATAGCTATAAATTATGCACTCACACATGAATTGGTCCAGCAATACCTGTATTTATGGGGACATGATAAAATGAAGTATTTAGGAGTTTGGATGTAAACATATTTAATTATGTCAGTTAAGGATATGTGGGAAGACACTACACAAGAGATAATACAAAAACTAGAAATTGGAAGCTCTTGCCTATGGATATGGATGGCTAGGTACAAGCAGTAAAAATTTTTTTACTCCCCTTGCTTTTATACATACGTCAGGTATATTTTATCAACTAAATAAGTTGTGGACCATAATTAATAAAAAGTTGAAGGATTTTAATTGGAAGGAAAATAGGGCAAGAATCAAGCAGGATACTTTGATCCTCCCAACAAAAACAAGGAGGTTTAGGATTACCTGATTTGAAGGGATATTTCAGAGCTACACGGTTACGCTTCTTATACATAACAGAAACAGAAAGTTACAACTCAAAGTGGAAAGGTAATGATGATGATGAAGCAGGGGGTAATTCAAGAAATAAAGAAAGAGAATGACAACAGTCATACAGAATATTATATTCATAAAGTAGCAGAAAGTATACTAAGAACTAAGCCATCACAGGAATGGAGAAAGGAGATTCTGCTGATAGGGATGACTGCAATTAAGGGTACATAAAATAGACGAGAGGACTGGAGGAAGCTAGCAAAAGAACCAAGGTATTGCAAACAAATAATTAGAGAAATAAAGGTAAGAGAATGGGAAGAGGCCAAGAAGACATTTGTATTGCAGGCTACTGATTGCTTTCCTTAACAGGGATTGAAATCAGAATACAGACAAAGAAAAAGTGATAGGGGAATCCTAAATGAAAAACCTGCACTGGTTGAGTTTTTATTAAATCTAGATTAGAAGTTGACGTTAAAAAGGGATAATTAATAGGGCATATAAAATGTTGCACAATAACTATATGAATCAATCAAAATAGGTCAGAAAAGATTGGGAAGAGAGATTAGATATGAAATTTGCAAAGAAACAATGGGAGGACATATGTATGGTTTGCAAATAAGCCAAAAAGTCTAGAACATTTAGTACTGTTGCCTGGCGGTCTTTGCATAGATACTTTTATACCCCAAGCAGACTCCGAAGAATTTCCCCTCAGGTATATGGTAAATGTTGGAGGTGTGATGGGGAAGAAATTGGGAACATGTTTTGGGACTGTGAGTTGACAGACTTTAAACATTTCCTACAGAGTACTCTGTCAGAAATATTGGTTGTGTAAATGGATGCAACTAAGGAAATTATTTTTTTGAGCTGGGATACAGGATCTGAATTGTTTCTAGACAGTAAAGCCTTCATAAGTTTAATTCTGGTGACTGTAAAAAAAAAAATACTAGAAAATGGAAATCAAAATCTAAACCAACTATACTTGAATGAGTTAATACTGTAACAGAGATAAAATGACAGGAAGTGGGATCTTTAGAAAAGGGTAGGGGTAAATTACATAGAAAAATAGAAATTGTGGTAGCAATAAATGCAGAAAAATATTGTGGAGAAGGAATGAGGTTTAAGAGAAGGCAGGAACTGAATAATTTATGCAATGTTGTTTAGATTATACATCACATATATTGCTATATATCCTATAATGTTTGTAAATGTGAACTTGTTAATATGGTTTGATTACTTTTACATAAATGCAAGTTTGCCTGGTTCACAAGTGATAATTCAATAAAGGTATTTAAGAAAATGTTGGACCCTCTCCTGTTTGACATTTATTTTGCAGACATCCAGTCCGATAACCTAGAAGTGTGGTTGACCATGTTTGCTGATGACTACAAACTTGACCCTGTTATCACAGATACTAAACAGCTCCAGCAAGGCTTGGAATCTGCACATAACCTGTGTACACAAAACAGTCTCAAGTTAAATTCAAAAAAAGTGCAGCACAGTAGCAATTGGCAAAAAAAGAAACTGTTCTCACTTCATATGTTATAAATGGCACTTCTCTTCAGACAGTCATGATCATAAGTGAACCGGGTACTTATGTGGACAGTTCTCCCTCATTTAATAATCATGTTTCTACCTTGGTCAGGAAACCCTTCTAGCTGGCCTAGTTTATTTCCAAGGGAATACCTTCAAGATCCAAGGAAGTCATTGTGCCACTGTATTTATCCCTTATTTGACCCATCATTAAATATAATGCATCTTTGTATCAGTCGAAGCATGCAGTTGAACTAGAAAGGACCCAGTGATACCATACCAAGAATATTATTTGACCATCCTGATAGATTTGCACAACTCTTCTTTTACTTGACAGTCTACATGATGCTCCAAGGTGACCTGTTTCACATAATTTAGAGACATGAAAGATCCAGTCCTATTTGACCTCTTGTTTCTGTGCAAAACACCTGTACTAGCAGTGGCGGCTGGTGACTTCAAATCACAGGGGGGCTGCAAGAGACAGCTGAATGGGTGGGGTCAAGGGGAGGGGGCGTGGTCAACCAGAAAGGGGAGGAGCTATGCACAAAACCACAAAAAACTAACTTTAATTAAATACGCTGCCCTGGGTGGCAAACCATCATTATGAAAGTCCAATCAAGACAAAAATAAGTGTAGAAGAATAAAAATATTTCAATGCATTGGCTGCATGACAGCTTACTTAATATCTAGATGGAAACAAAAGGTTGTGAGGCATGAAAAAATAAATTACCTTTTAAATACATTACTGGAATGCCAGTCAAAATCAAGTATAAGAAAAACCAGAAGCACTCAACTCAAACCACTTCTCCTTGCACTGCAGTCCTAATTATAATATATTCAGCTTTATTAAAGTACCAAGTAACATGCTGAAAGTAGAAATATATGTGATGCCCCCACTTGTAAAAATGTTTCTTATCCAAAAAAGACCTGCTGCCTGACAACTTGTTTCATGGGAAAACATGATAAAAGTAAAAAATGAAAAGCAAACAAGAAAGAAGCTCAAGATACATTGCTTAAAGGATTACTGTACAGGTTATGGACCACACATGATTGGCATTCTGTTTAGTTTACGGGTAAAGTCTGTAGAGATGACTGGAAGTCTCCAACAAGTGTAATGAGCTTTTTAAAATAATGGAATCCTGTCCTTTAATACCCAAGGCTTATACATTATCTAGTCAAGTATTCTCTGCATGGCAACAACAGAAAGGCTCTCAATGTTGGCAATTCTTTAACAGTATGCTTATTAAAGCTTACTTGCATCTTACGATCTCAGACAAGCTTACCTTATGGTCATTAAAGCATTGCTACTTAAAAACACAGAGCAACAGGCACTTTGAGTAATAAGCATAAATCAACAGTACAAAAATATGACAGAAACCAGACCATTCTGCAAAATCAAGGACAGATGAAAAGCCACTGTAGTACTTATGCAGTGTGTCCTCCCCATCCAAGGTAGATACAACTACTCCTTGCCTTGCTTGGACACATCCAGAGTCACTACATGGGGAGTGGGGTGCAACAAGCATGTCACAATTTGAAATCTCTCTGGCTGACTGTGATGGCCCTGACACATTTGTCATACCTCTCAACCTCAAGAGCAAGAAATCTGGACAAAGCCATACACAGAAGTGGGACAAAGGCCCAACAATAAGGACAATTTTTAAATATTGCTCTAATAAACTTAGAAAGATAATAGAATAGGTCTTGCATTAGTATGAATTTTCTGAAGGGTATAAAATCTGAAACTCAAATGTCTGTCATTTTCTAACTTCAGTCTTTAGTGATGTCACTAATTTGCCAAAAAACACAATTTTATGAAAAATGGACAAAAACGTGATGCAAAAATATAAAATAGACACACAATACAGCTGCTACCTGTCAAAGAAGGGACACTTTAATATTAGTACTGCTACCGTGAGCAGCTGACAAAATATAAAAGAATCTACATGCATTTCAAGTAATCTATAACTTTGATTATTACAGTTATTTCTTAATTGGAAACCCTCCATGTTTTCTTCCAAAATTGCTATTTTGCGGAGGGATTATAAGGGGGAAGAGCAACATTTTGAGCCAAAAATTCGGGACAGTTGAGAGGTTGGCTATGCCTAATTCTGTAAAGCAATTTATTTGCATGTACCTCTCAACCTGTTAATGCAGTAAATCTGAACAAGGCCAAATATATTGGGGGCACATATAAACAGTACTAACAATTGCTCTTGTATAAATTGAGACAGTTGATAGAACAGCTCTTACTTTAACATGCATTTTTCTGAAGGTTATGAAGTCTGAAACTTAGAGTGACTTCTGGCAAATCATTTAGGAATTAAAACTACAAATTTTATGAACAAACCAAAAATAAGAAGCAAAATCTATTCATTCTTTGAAAATCTGGACAGTTGGGAGGTATAGTTCAGCTGGGCCTGTCTGAGTTTGCTGCCCTTCCCCCCCTGACAAAATAATGGTTGAATGGAGCCTCTGCAGCCATTCCAATGAACCATTATACTTGGCTATTTCACTCCATTTACCATAAACACTAATGTGCATACTGCTTTACTTCTATGATGAGTTTGACTTCATTTGAAAGTTTTATTTTGTATTTTACAGCACAAACACTAAGTCATCTGTTAAACAAAGCAATGCAGTCTCACAATGAAAACTTAGCATTAAAACTTCTCTGCCCTTGAAACTCACATTCATTGAAACAGCATTGAAACCCACATTCAAGGAAAATACATTTTGCCAGTGGCAGATAAAGATTAATTTTGGGCTGTTTTCAATCATAGGCTCCTTGCATATGAAACATACATGTGCTCTTTGATACACCTTCCTCATTGTACTAAAATTATATTCCTTGTACAATACAGTACACTTGTTACAGGATGTTTTAAATTTGTTTTGAACATTTTTTCCAGTAAGCAATGAAACAAACCATATGCACCCATAATGGCAAAACTGCCCAGTTGAGAACATTTATCATAAAAAGTCTACTCAGACTTCCACAGTCCACCATTATTAGTAAATATACACAATTCCACAGTCCACCATTATTAGTAAATATGCACAATTCCACAGTCCACCATTATCAGTAAATATGCACAATTCCACAGTCCACCATTATCAGTAAATATGCACAATTCTACAGTCCACCTTTATCAGTAAATATGCACAATTCTACAGTCCATTATCAGTAAATATGCACAATCTCTGAAGTCAGTCATCTAAATAATTCCACATTAAAGAAATCTGTAACTAATGAAGTGGTTGCTGCTAGCAATCACCTTTATATTTCATGGTTTCATCGAAAAATAAAGTGTCTGTTGCCCCTCAGGAATAAATTGTCTATATTACATTAAAAAAATGATAAGCTAGTAATAATATTGCAAGAGGAAATGGATGGCAAACTGATAACGAACTCATAGTTAGTATCTTCACCAAGGAGAACATTCTCAGTACGGCAGCATCTACCCCTTGTGGGAGTAGAACCCACAACCTTCTGCATCAAAAGCAAGTACACAGCCTGTTGTGCTATTGTGCTATAGTATTAACTTGGCAAAGCACTACACTTCTATTCCCCTGCAGCTCTCAGTTCCTTGTAAAATCTACTCAATACTCAACTGCATCTCAACTTCGCAGCTCAAGAAAACTGGAAAAAGCCAAAATGTATTGGGGGGGACACATTAAACATTGCTTGTATAATCTTGGAAAGTTGCTAGAATAAAATGTTGTGTTGCCACCATATATTTTACTGCCAAGGTCCCTGAGCAAAAAACAGTCAGAGTAACATACCACTACGCCACATCAGCTGCTTTGTAAAAGAGGAAGACTGAAACTTAAATGGCTATCATTTAGTGAATTCAGTTCTCACCATAGCTGTCAACCTCTTAGTACAAAACACCTGGACAAACCCAGTAATGAGGGAATACAGCCCTCAAACATATTCAGTGAATTCAGTTCTTGCCATAGCTGTCAACCTTAGCACAAAAACCTGGACAAAGCCAATAATGGGGGAATACAGTCCCAAAAATAGGGACAAATTTAAAATATTCATCTTATAAACTTGGAAAATTGCTAAAAAAAAAAAAGGTTGTGCTACTATGTATTCTGAAGAACATGAAGTTGGAAATTCAAATGCCGGTCAATTTTACTGCGGACAGAACAAAACAATTTTCAGCAGAGGCAGGGATTAAATCTGCAGACACATCTTTGTAAAATGGCAGGGCACCAGAGCAAATCCACACAAACACAGGCAGGAGATGCACACTCCACACAGAAGCCACCCCAACCAAGAATCAAACCAGAAAACCTATAGCTGTGAGGCAAAAATACTACCACCGCACCATCAATTATGCAAGGAATTAAACATTCAGAAACCTGAAGTCTGAAATTCAAATGCCTGTCAATTTTACTGCGGACAGAACAAAACAATTTTCAGCAGAGACGAGGGATTAATACTGCAGACACGTCTTTGTAAAATGGCAGGGCACCAGAGCAAATCCACACAAATACAGGGAGGAGATGCAGACAGAAGCCACTCCAACCAAGAATCAAACCAGAAAACCTATAGCTGTGAGGCAACAATACTACCACCGCACCATCAATTATGCAAGGAATTAAACATTCAGAAACCTGAAGTCTGAAATTCAAATGCCTGTCAATTTTACTGCGGACAGAATAAAAACAATTTTCAGCAGAGACGCAGGGATTAAAACTGCAGACACATCTTTGTAAAATGGCAGGGCACCAGAGCAAATCCACACAAACACAGGCAGGAGATGCAGACTCCAAACAGAAGCCACCCCAACCAAGAATCAAACCAGAAAACCTATAGCTGTGAGGCAACAATACTACCACCGCACCATCAATTATGCAACGAATTAAACATTCAGAAACCTGAAGTCTGAAATTCAAATGCCTGTCAATTTTACTGCGGACAGAACAAAACCAATTTTCAGCAGGGATTAAAACTGCAGACACGTCTTTGTAAAATGGCAGGGCACCAGAGCAAATCCACACAAACACATGGAGGAGATGCAGACTCACACAGAAGCCACCCCAACCAAGAATCAAACCAGAAAACCTATAGCTGTGAGGCAACAATACTACCACTGCACCATCAAATACGCAAGGAATTAAACATTCAGAAACCCTTAAGTCTGAAATTCAAATGCCTGTCAATTTTATTTAACATTTTTAATCAGGACAGTCTGACTTGGAACAAATAAACAATTTTCAGTAGAGGCCCAGTAAGAAATAATGCAGACATGCCTTTGTAACATGGGAGGACACAAAAGCAAACCCACACAAACACAGGGAGAAGATACAGACCCCACAAAGAAGGAACCCCAGCCAAGAATCAAACCCAAGAACCTGCAGCTGTGAGGCAACAATGCTACTACTACACCATCAAATATCAAGCATTGCAACATTTACAAACCATAGATATTATGAGGAACAGATCAGATCGAATATGAGGCAAAAATCTGAAATTTTTTTACAAATGGTGGTGGGTAGGGAACTCAAGTCTTTAACACCTGCATACAGGGTTCAAGCCTGAGGCATTCCCTACCACACCACCATAAGCACCTGGGGCATTTTCACACACACACACACACACACACACACACACACACACACACACACACACACACACACACACACACACACACACACACACACACACACACACACACACACTCCAGTAAAGCACAAGCACCATACACACACAAACTACAAACTCCAGTAAAGCACAAGCACCATACACACACAAACTACAAACTCCAGTAAAGCACAAGCACCATACACACACAAACTACAAACTCCAGTAAAGCACAAGCACCATACACACACAAACTCCAGTAAAGCACAAGCACCATACACACACAAACTCCAGTAAAGCACAAGCACCATACACACACAAACTCCAGTAAAGCACAAGCACCATACACAAATAAACATTGTAAATTAAAAAGCACAAACTCCATACACAAATAAACATTGTAAATTAAAAAGCACAAACTCCATACACAAATAAACATTGTAAATTAAAAAGCACAAACTCCATACAAATAAACATTGTAAATTAAAAGGCACCTTACCTGAATACATCCAGCTAACGTACATCCTTCCCGCGCAATACTGAAAGACGCGCGAGATCCTAATGCTCCTGCCCGACGAGATCCTAATGCTCCTTCCCAACGGTAATGCTCTGTCCCGAGTCCCTGCTGCTGCTCTTGCAGTCCGGACGCGACACATAATCCTGGCGAGTCTGTGCACTGTAAAAGTGCACAGACGTCTCCTTGTGTCCCCCTATGGGGACGGCCGGACTGCCTTGAGCATGCGCATAGACCGACAGTAGTCGGGACTCGGTCTATGCGCATGCGCGAAGTCCGCGAATTTCGAAAAAATAATTTTTTTTTTTTTTTCATTTTTCTTTCTCATTTTTCTTTCTTTTTTATTTTTGAGGGGGCTGCAGTCCGGCAGCCCTATGCCACGAGCCGCCCCTGTGTACTAGGGACCTAAATCTACACCAACAAATAAAAAGGACTTCCTGGAGTGATTTGTTCCTAACTCAACATATTCCCTGTCTATGGAATAAGTTACCAGCATAGGTCAGACAAGCACTACTTTTAATATTAGTTTTGAAAGTGCATGAGTAAAAATAAGTATACATCAAGTTTGTCATGTCAAGCCCTGCTTGATTTGGGACATGAACACTATTAAGTGCTTGAAAAGGGAAGCATGAACATTGTGATCACATGCCTAGCAATTGCTTTTGTATTCCAATACAAGTACCAGTAATTACTTGCATATCAAAACAATTAACTATTCTATGACCCACGGTGGTGGTGCTGCAGTAGCGTTGTCGCCTCACAGTAAGACGCTGTCCGGTTCGATCCTCAGCTAGAGCGTCTTCTGCGTGGAGACATACATGAATGGGTGTACCTTAGTTGAAGGTTGTGCATCAGGGCTGGTAACTCGGCACGTAAAAATCAACTACCAATCATTAGCGGGCTGGAGTTCCATTGTGGCGACCCCTAACCGGTAAAAGCCGAAAGACACAACAACAACATCATCAATCTTAGATTGATACTGTCATGATTATTATAGGAAAATGCCCTATCCCCTCCCTACCCCACCTCCCATGCTTATTTCTTATGAAGGCAACTCCCTCGCTGGACCATGCCTTCTCTAAGGGAACATTGTCAATGAACACCCTCCCCAGGACGAGAACACTCATCCCTCCCTGCCGATATGTCACTTGCTCTAGCTGCTAAGCAAACCTGAGTCTACTGGAAAGTAGTTAGGGCTTTATCCCTCTATGCCACCAGAGAGGCCTTTGGTCTAGATATAAGTGCTTGATGGTCCTGTTGTACTTATTTTGATAAGTCGACTGATTGTAGTGATGAACATAATCAATAAATTACTTTCCACTTCAGTGTGCATTGTGCAGATTTCCTAATGAGTGATTTTTTGTAGTAGTTTGTTCATTGCACAGCTCATAAATAAATGGATTGTGTCTAGATCTAGGGATGCCACTGTCCCCTTTACTCAGTCCTCATTACACCAATCATTGAATATAGTGCCCCCTTTGGCATGTATATGTCCAGTCACATGCAACAACTGAAACTTCCATAGAGATACCTTACTAAAAGGACACAAGGCCTAAACAACATATCTTACATGGACTGACTCAAAGCCCTGTCAGTATACTCTGTATCCTATAGACTTGTAAGATGTGACCTGCATCTGGCATACAAAGCATCCTCCGACCCACAGCACAGCAGCAAGTCATATGGCATCAGAACTGCTCATTCTATGGATATAAACCTCTTCTGAAACATCAACAGAACAGTCTGGAGGGACAATTATATCTCATAAAAGATACAGCTCTGGAACAGACTCCACATCTACATAAAAAAAATTCCATCCCTCTCCATACTCAAGTGTAACTTGGTCTGTGGATGGGATACAATAAATTTACCACCGGACTGTCCCCTGTACTACTAATGAACAGAGGCAGCTCCTAAATGCTTTATCACATGCATGCATCCCCTCAAGTTATCTATGCTATGATCCTAGTTATTCTCATTAGGGTTAATACATAATTATCGATCATGGTATGGGTAAGGCCAATTCTTAAACAAATGGGATATGTTAATTCAAGCGCAAAAAGGGAAACTTGTAGGCTTAAAATGGCCCTCAAGGACAGCCAGCCTAGTACTTACTATGAACCTATAAGATGTAATAAAATGGAATGAAGCTAAACACATTTTTGGGTTACTGAACTTATTGCAACTTTCATATACAAGTCTAACATTGTCAAAGAAAATATGTGTAGGTTGGATAGTAATTTTGTTAAGACACAAATAACAGATTGAGGCAAGGACAGAAATAGCAAACTTTAAAAGAATAAGCAGAACATATAAGCAAAATAGATTTAATATAACAGCAGAGTACAATGATAAAAACAGCATGGAATGAATGAATGATTGATTAAATAAAAATATTACAGATGATCAGTAGTCAGAAATCTGTCTTAATCCAAGATGTGCAAATAAATCAAGGACCTTTAGAATTTTTGTGTCAAAATGTTTTCACAAATGTTTCTATACCCCACAAGGCTTGAAAAAATATTTCCACTGACAAGAGGTATATGTTGGAAATATGATGCTTCAGAAAGAGGTTCTTGGGAGCATACATTCTGGGAATGTAAAAAGTTGCTTTAATACAAAAATTACCTAAATAATATGCCAAGTCTTATACTTGGGATAGACTTTAACCTCAGTTTACAGATGTATTTGTTGAGCTTCTGTTAAATAACATGTACTAAAGAAGTGACTGTCTTGCTATCTTTAGTGCTGATAGTGGTTAAGAAATTTATTAGAAAATGGAAAACCAAAGGCAAACCATTAATAAAAGAGGTGGAAATGGTTATAAAAGATTAAGAATATGGTAAAGACAGTTATAAGAGGTCAGAAACAGAACTTCAGAGTAAAAAAGTGGGTTGTATGGGATGCTATATTGGAATCTGAGGTAGAAGAGGATGCTGAAAGGGAACAAACCAAATACCTTTATTTTGACTATGCACGTCTCTTACAAATATTTAGGTGTTTCTTTTTAATCTTCAGCATATTCACAAACTATCTACGAATCATGCTTTGAGAGCTAACATAGTACACTGCATTTCTACAAAACTGGAAAACGCAGGAATGTCAAACTTTGCAAGAAACTTTCTTGAGTGATGCTTAACAAAGGCATGGGATTCTTTATTTTTACTATGTATGCCTCTTGTGAAGATTCAGGTCTTTGCTTTGTACGTGCATCATGTCCCTAAAGCATCTAATAATCAAGATTTGAAAGCTAAGATAGTACACTGAATTATCTTCAAAATTGTGAAAAGCAAGAATGTCAGACTTTGCAGAAAATGTCCTTGGGTGATGTTTAACAAAATACATTACATTCTTTTACTTTGGTGACATTCAAGTATTCTGTTTGTATGTGTAGTATACCTACAAGGCATGTGAAAAGCATGTTTTAAGAACTAGGATATTACACTAAACTTTTCCAAAGTTATGACAGGTGAGAATGTCAGACTTTGCATAAAAACATTCTTGGACAATACTTAACAAAATATATATTTCTTTATTTAAACTGCAAACATCTATTACAAATACTCAGGTTTTTATTTTATTTGAGCAGCATATCTCCAAAATATTCAAGAAGAATGCTTTCAGAACTAAAATAACACACCACATTTCCCCAAAGCTGAAAAAGTCAAGAATGCAAAATTTTGCAAGGAACTGTCTTGGGTGATGCGTACCAAAAGACATTGCATATATTTAATATTCATAATACACACCTCTTACTAATCTTCAGATGCATATTTTTTATGAGCAGCACATCTCCAAAGCATTTAAGAAAGATGCTTTGAGAACTATAATTGCATATGGTCCAGAAGTGTGTGTTGAAAAGGGTTTGTAAAGTACTGAGCTTAAAATGTAACCACAGTGTACCCTACTGGAATAGAACACAAATGTATCAGCACTAGTGTAACTATTTATATGTGTATATTTTAAACAGTGGCAACTGGGACACAGGAGGTTAACTTCAGAAAAAAAATAGCTGAAATTAAATTACTTTATGGCCACTCAGTAAAAAAGATGTTATCTTTCAGTTTCGGTACAGCAGGAAACAATGTATGTACTAGGTACATTTTCTATATTGTCTTTAAATGTGGAAGAATGTAAATTGGTTTATGACTTCCACCATTTGCCAAAATATCGAAGGTCCATTTATTTTTCAGAGGTGGATGCTAAATACTGCTAGCTTTCAGCAGTGGTGGTTTTACCTGGGATAGAGTCAGATGACAAGAAATTATGTCATTCTGCAAGCTATCCCATCAGTAATATTTGAGATATTTAAGAACTCTCTGAGAGAGAGAGAGTATTCTGTAGCCTGTCTTGGACTTGACCAGAAGACCCATTCACCACACATTTTCCTTGCTCTGATGAAGTAAGTTAACTAGGGTATAGTAATTTTCTTAGATATAGTCAGGATTATAGCAAAGCTTAGCTTATATATTTTTCATTTGAGACTGTCCTGCAATGTTGTTTTAAATATTTCCTGTGACATTAAACTCGGATGTCACTGTAAATATATATTTAGTATTGTCTTGTTCCTTTAATATTTATTATTAAATATACTTAAACCTTTCATTGTGGCTGATCTGTCTAGAGATATTTAAGTTCTGAGAGTATTTGCATACTTATTTGGTGACACTGTGTGGGTCACTCCTCATAGCCTTGATCTTGGTCAAACTACCATTTGTATTGAGTTGCTAAGGAGCTGGCTAGTGTCGGTGATAACTACCTTACAGTCTGGGAAAAAGGGGGGCATAGCTAGTAAACCTGTGCCAGCCTTTCCCAGGTAGGTGTAGGTGTGTGTGTGTGCATATATAAATCAAACCTCAAAGTGTGTATGTGTGTGTGAGCTACTTGGGCAGGGACACGAAGCACTGGTTGGACAGAGAGGGTACTGGAGATCTTGGCTTGGCCACTCAGCTGAGATCTCAACTCTATAGCTGTGCCAGTGGGGAATCTTACTGAGGATCTAGAGAAACAGGGAGAAACCAGCCCCGGACTGACTGTGGTCTGTGTGTGCTCTTAAGAGAAATTGCACTTGATGCAGAGAGCTACATCTGGAAATAGTGTGTGTGTGTGTGTGTGTGTGTGTGTATCTTTCATCTTCCCAATGTACATCCCCCACTGATAAAGAAAAAAGTACTGCAAACTTCTGCACAAAACAAACCAGTAAATCAAAAGTGCAGATAGGGAATTCCGGTTGAATCGTACCAATTTTATTACAAGTCCAGAACATGAAGACACACAATATCACACCAACATGAACGCCAATTAATATCCACAAGCGTTTTCGTCTTGTATTATAGACTTCATCAGATGAATGACAAATCCATTAGTGATCTATATATATAGTACCATTAATTAAATAATCAGTTAATCAAATAAAGGTAATTGATATACATACTGAATGGTTTTATATAACTATAAATGAGAATTTGGTTTTAAATGTTTTTTTAATTACCTTTATTTGATTAACTGATTAATTAATGGTACTATATATATAGGTCACTAATGGATTTGTCATTCATCTGATGAAGTCTATAATACAAGACGAAAACGCTTGTGGATATTAATTGGCGTTCATGTTGGTGTGATATTGTGTGTCTTCGTGTTCTGGACTTGAAATAAAATTGGTACGATTCAACCGGAATTCCCTATCTGCACTTTTGATTTACGTCCCCCACTGATGCCAGTAGTGAGGATTGGGGCTCCTTGATTACGGGTTCAGTGGTGGGGCATTACAATGCAAGGCACTTACAATAATGCATTTCTTTTGTGTATGCAGCATATCTCCAATGCATCTTAGAAGCATGCTTTTAGTGCTAAGATATCACACTGAATTTCTACAACACCGTGTTGAGGAAAGGATGTAAAACTTTGCAAAACAAAACACATTCCTTGGGTGATACTTAAATTGTATTCATTTATTTTGACAATACACACTTCTTACATTCAAGTCTGTCTTGTGAATGTGATAATATCTCCAAGGCATTTCAGAAGTATTATTTGATAACTGAGATAGTACACTAAATTTCCACACAAGTGTGAAAAGCAAAAATGTCAAGCTTTGCAAGACACACATTTGGGTGAGGCTTAAAAGACAATATAACATTTTATGTTGACTGCCCACACCTCTTTCAAACATTCAGGTCTTTTTTTTTTTTTATCTACAGCACATCTCCAAGGCATCCAAGAGACATGCTTTGAGAGCTAAAATAATACAGTGAATTTGTCCATGAATGGAAATAATATCACTTTTTGCAAGAAATTTCCACGGATGATACTTAACAAAAGACATTACATTTATTTTGAGTAGGCACAGATCTTACATTCAGATCTTCCTTTTGAATGTATAGCATATCTGCAAGGCATGCATTTCAGAAGCAGGATTTCAGAGCTCAGATAGTACGCTGAAATTTTCTACATTTGTTAAAGGCATGAATATCTAGTCTAACTTTGCGTGAAACTTTCTTAGATAACTCTTAACAAAAGACATTAAATCACTAAATTTAGATGAGGCCCACTTCTTAAAATCAATCATGTCATTCATTTGTATTCACAGCATATCTCGAAGGCATACATTTCTCCATAACTGTAAAAGGCAAGGATGTCAAATTTTGCAAATTTCACTGGATGAAGTTTAACAAATGCATTATATTCATTTATATGATAATGTGTACCACTTAAAAATATTCAGATCTTTCTTTTTTATGTGCAGCATATTTCCAAGGCAACTAAGAATATAGGTTTGAGAGCCTTGATTGTACATTGAGCTTCTCCAAAACTATGAATAAAAATGTCACTTTTCATGAAATATCCTTGGATGTTGCTTACCAAAGTAGATTACATTCCTTTAATTTGATGATACACACCTCATATAAACATTCAGGTCTTTCTTTTGAATGTGTAGCATATCTCTAAGTTATCTAAAAAGCATGCTTTATGGACTAAGATAGTATATAAATTTCTCCAAAACTGAAAGTCAAGAATATCAAACTTTAGGATCATAGGAGGTTACTAGGCTATTGGCCTGAGGCCCTTATAAGCCTAGCCAAGAGTTTAGCCCATGTTTAGACAAATCAGCACCTGATGCCCCTGTCCAGCAAGGACATGGGTGGAATTCCAGGGGTATCCCATCCAGTTATTCAGGTTGTGCTTAAAAAAGGGGTAAAGAGGTACTCTGCTTGATGTGGAGATGGAGTCTATTCCATCGATGGGGGAGTCTCTGAGACACAAATCTGCCCACCAAGTCTTGTTGATGTCACAGATCAGGTTGAGGCCGTGTGTGCAGGTTACTCAAGTGGAGCTTGATTTGTGGATATGTAGCAGTCCCATCAAAGTAGGGTCCATGATCGCCTTGTATGCCAGACAGAGGACACCTCTAATGAGTCTGTATGAAACTGAGTAGAGGGATAGGGCTTTTGGGCTGTGTATGGTAGATGTTTGAGGCCCTGGATTCTCCTGTTGAGGAACTTCTGTGGTCCCTCCAGCTGCTGCATGTGCTTTGCAAGGTACATGACTAAAGGGGCATTGTACTCAATAATGGGCCTCATAAGGGAAGAATACAGGGATGTTATGACCTCCTTGTCCCTGGATGAGACACCCTTACTTATAAGGTGGGCCATGTAGAAGGCTTTCTGTACAAAGGAAGAACATGGTAGTCAAAAGTCAGGTTGCTATCAACCTGGGTGCCCAAATCCCTCACAACTGATTGCGTGCTTAGGACATTGTTATTAATGTGATAATTTGTGAGGATGTCACTCTCCCCAAAGGGGAGGATGATGCATTTTTTGGTATTCAGCTTGAGGCCATGTTTCTGGCACCAGTCATTTGTTTGAGTGAGACCCTCTTGGAGGATGTCCACATCACTAGGGGAATTGATGACAGCACCCAGCTTGCAGTCATCTGCAAACTTGGTCAGCCATAGCCCACTGGTTTTGGCCTGCACCTCAGAAAAGTATATCCCAAATAACAGAGCCCCTAAGACCGAACCCTGCGGTACACCGCTTGTTACGGGTCTACTGCTTGAGGTGGCATCCCAATTTTGACTACGTGGGTTCTATCAGTGAGATAGTTTGCTACCCATCTGGTAACATATGGATTGATGCCTAGTTGAGAGAGTTTATCTATTATGCCCGAGTGGCAAATAGTGTCAAAGCCTTTGGCCAGGTCAAGGTAGGTGGTGTACATCGTCTTCCCCTCGTCCATGGCTTTGGTGACTATCTCAAAAAAATTGACCAAATTTAGCAGACATGACCCCCCCCCCCTGACAAAGCCAAACTGTGTGGGATCAAATGTTTGGAGGTTGCCAATGTTCTTGTTAATGAGGTCCATGATAATCCATTCCATGGCCTTGCAGATCAGGCTAGTTAGGCTGATGGGTCTATAATTTCCTGGATCGGTGGATGCTCCACCTTTGTGTAAAGGGATGACAGTGGCCGTCCTCCACTCAGCTGGGATGAAGCCAGTACTCAGGCTTTGGTTGAATAGGGTGCTTAATGGTGCTGCAATTCCTGACTGAATTCACACAGATGCAGCCTGGGATGTTATCGGGTCCCATGGAGGCTGTATTTTAAGCCTTTGACAGAGCAGTGATGACCTGTTCCCTAGATATAAGGGGAAGGGGGCAGGTACTGGGGATGTCCTGATTTACTGATGGGGGGACAAAGGGGTAAAGTTTTCACTGAATCTGTCAGCCAGCAAGTTTGCTATATCTACGGCATTTGTATATGTGGTGTCCTTGACCACCAGTTCTGAACAGATTTGAATGCTTCCTTTGAGGTTGTGGACATATGTGAAGAAGGTGTTATGATGGTCTCTAGTAGATGTGGCCAATTTGGACTCAAAGTTTGCTTTGGAGAATTTCACTAGTGGTCTTATTTGATTGTTCAGCTAAGGAGACATTGCTTCCAACTGGGCACCCTGCTCCTTCTTGGTCTTGGACAGCAATTTTTTTTCCTTTTGTTATAGAGTTTATTTATTGCAATATCCACCAGACAGGTTTACTCTTCCTTGCAAGGATGATTTAGTCCTGTTGGGTATTCCTGATTCCATGCATCTATATAAATGCTTGATTAGTGCTTTGGTGTAGTTTTGGATATTGGTGCCAGTTCCTACAGAGGGAGAGGGGGCTGTGAAGCTGTTTATACCATCCCTCTGGAGGTTGTAATCAGGTTTGGAGAAGTTTTTATGTCTGATCCTAGTTAGAGGGGGGGTTGGGGGAGATGGCGACTTCGAAAGTGACCACTTTATGGTCGGATCTTACAGGGAGGATGATACTATAGGGATGCTGCAGTGGTTACTCATGTTGGTTAATACCAAGTCCAAGATATTATCACCTCTTATGGGGGTATTGACTAGCTGTTCCAGGGCATTTGCATTGAGAAAATCAAGGAATCTCTGGGCATTTGATGTTCTGGCATGAACAGTTCTTCCAATCTATGTTTGGGAAGTTAAAGTCACCCAGGATTAGAGTAAAGGGTTGAATCTTGATAGATTCAAACAGGTCCAAATAGGTGGATTGGTCATCTTGAGTCAGATTCAGGGGCCAGTAGCTAGTTATGATTTGAATACAGGTCTTGTCAATGGTTAACTGTACCTGGAGTGTCTCCTGTGCGTCATACTGTTTGACCAGCCTTTGGCTTTACTGCCCACAGTTTGGGGTCTGAATGTATGACAGGATGAGTAACCAGGTAAGGCTGGGGTGCTCTCCACAGCTTTGAACCAGGTTTCTGTGACTGCACAGATGATAGCATTTTCCAGGGTTAGGAATGCTTGCAATGAGTGCAGGTTTATGTTTAGACTCCTAGCATTTAACAGCATGACCTTCAATTTGTGTTTTGTTGAAATGTTTATGTTGGTAGTTTTAACCTCATCACTTTTTCTAAAAAAGGCACTATAAGGGAGGCAAGAGCCTTTGCCAGAAACACGAAGCCCAGGTAAGACAGATACAGGCCATCTCTGGCAAAGCATCATGGTCTGTTGATCATATCTTCCCAGGCTGTCAGGTACTGGATCCCCCTGGAATAACACCAGAAACTAAGCCAATTATTAAAGTCAATCATTTTCTGTTTGTATTGAGGCATCATGCTGGGTGACAGCAGAATGCTGCTTAAGGCTAAAGACATACCTGCCTGGGACATGCAATCAGTGAGCTCAATCATGTCTATCTTCATATAGTCCAGAGAGGTACATCTCAAGTCATTCACGCCAACATGGACTATGACAGAGTCATAACAGTACCTGTTGTTGAGAGACTTGAGTGTGTATGTGATATGGCGGATTCCGACACCTGACAGACAACTAACCGTGACCTTCTCCTTATCCAGCCTGGTGAGGGGCACATCTGTGTGTCTCACAATGGAGTCTCCTATGACTAATATGTTGGGTTTATGGTGAAGCCTTAGTGGCTGTGAGGCACAGGTATGTGGACTATGCATGGTATGTGATGTAGAGGGCTGTGGAGATTGCTTGTGTTTTTGCCTCGTAGGTCTCCTTTGTTTGGGTATGTTTATGTGGAGGACCTCTGCATATGTAGGTGTGTGTTGTGTAGGTGTGGGTGGTGTTTGAGATGTAGCGATTGTGTTGACAACCTTTTCAGTGCTAGATATACTGGCTTGAGGGGGAGAGCTTGAACTCTATGTTCCTAATGTAATTGCATCTCTCACAAATTATGTTCCTAGGTGGTAGTAGTAGATGGTTGTCCATGTACATGAGGTGGTTGCTACACTGTCTCAGGATGCCCATATCAACCAGACTGGCAGGAGAAACTAAGAAATTGTCCATCCATATTTGTCAGAATCTGAGGGAGGACAGGGAGAGCTAAGGGGTGGGCCCAAAGCCCACATGCTTAAACCAAAACTAAGAGTTTAGAATATTACTTAAGAATAACACAACAATTTAGAAAGGCTATAAACAAGCAGTAATAAATACAGCAGAAAAGATGCAGTTGAACACTTTAGAAAAGAGGCAGCAAGTAGCAGGAAAAAGCAAAGCAAGATAAAGTAAGAGAGTAGTAGGAAGAAACACAAATTAGAAAAATATAAGCAGCTGAATAAAGTGTCTTTTTTAATATAAAGTAAAAAGAGAGAGAGTAGGAACAGAAAACAATTCAAGGTTAAGGGACTAAGTGGTTTGGCCTTCCCACATGATCTCTGTATTAGGTAGAATGAGGCAAAGAGATAGGACTTGGAAGAGTGTCCCAGATCAAATTTACAGTAGGGGCGGGCAACTGCAAAACCCACCAACTTTAAGAACACAACAGCAATAGGGTAGGAGGGTGGAAGAAACAAAGTTTCAACACAGATCAGAAAACAAAATTTGCAAGAATCATCCTTAGTTGATACTTAAAAACATTACATTCATTTATTTTGATAATGTGCATTTCTTAAAAATCATTCAGGTCTTTCTTTTTTATGTGCACCCCATCTCCAGTGCATCTTAGAAACTTGTTTGCAAGAAAGTTCTTTGGGTGATGCTTAAAAATAGGCATACATTCCTTTATTTTTGACTAAGCATACATTTTACAAACATTCATGTCTTTGTTTTTAATGAGCAGCATATTACCTAGGCCTCTGACAAGTATGTTTTTGAGAGCAAAGACTGTAAAAGGCAAGAAAGTAGAACTTTGCCAGAAATTTCTTTGGGTGATGTTTAACAAAAGACATTATATTCCTTATATAACTATGTTCATCATTAAATCACTGCTACATTAACACTTTCAGATGGGACAGTTCTCAAAGCTTTTAAGTACACTGGGAGGGGAAAAAAACGAGACTGCCATACAATCCAGTAATTTCTGAAGTACAGCTTTTATCATGGAAGGAATAACAAAACCATATAGAAAGGGATATCCATCTAGATGTTATTAGTTTGGATACTGGAAGGCCATGCTTTTTACCCTCAAAATAAATAAACAACTGATTAGATTTTCTGATTTATTTACTTTTGTCTAAGTAAAACTTTAGTTTACTGTATTTATTTATTTGTCGTTTGTTAACCGGGTTAGTCCAGCTGAGCCAAAAGGCCCATTTTCAGTGGAGACCAGAGAAGAAAGGCTCCAATTATACTACTAACAAAGTAAGTAAGAAAACAATACAATTGAAATATATACAGTTACACGATACAGTAAGGTTAAAACAATTGCATAAAGAGTTTAAATAAGTTTGACAGTCTGGTTCTAGTGAATATAGGGATAAACAAAGGTTATTTAGAGCAAAAGACAGACTGAATTTGGAATAACATATTTAGGTCTATAGCATAACAGTCAGTATCCATATTATATAAAAATGTATATACAGTAGTCTGTTGATAGTTTGTGATTGCTTTACTGGAGGATTCTACTATCTAAATCCAGAACTATATACAAGAAATATATGTACAAAAAAACTGCTGACAGCTTCTCATAGGTCCACAAAAGGTCTTTTGTAGTCTACAGCTGATAGAGATAAAGATATAGTATAAAGAGAGAGAAGGGGGTGTATTAGGTTGGGCCCTGGAATATAGGGAGGGGTGGGGATCAGGTTGGTTCCTGGCATGGACAGGAGTGAGAATTTTCCATGAGGAATTTTAGTTCTTGTTTGAAACTGTTTGTATATTTAATAGTATAAATATTAGTGGGGAGTTTGTTCCAGGCTTGGGCAATAGTGCTTTCGTATAGTAGTTTACCTATATTTTTGTTAGGTTTGCAGATATTGAGAAGAAGTTGATTGAGCAATGAAGGGATCGAGCAGGACTATAGAGGGATACTAGGGAGGAGAGGGAAGAACAGGCTGAAGGTTTATTAATTAAGGAGTGAGTGAATTGTAATTGGGGAAATTCAAGCCACTTGAGTTGTCTAATAACAACTGTGTAGACATCAAGCAAATGGTGATTTCTTTCATCTTTATTTTGGGGATTAGGAAAATTTATAGATCAGTTTCACAGACATTTTAGTGATCACCTTAGGCATAAAGAATGGGCTTGTTCTAAGGGATACACCATCCTTGTGGAAAACCAAAAAAGAGAAGGTATCAGGGTTTGTATCTTAGAGACCTTTAAGCAGAGATTAGAGCAAAAAAGAATTGTTTTCCATGTACAATACATCAGACAGGCAGGCAAAATTGTTTCAAAGGGTGGCAAAGTTCATTTTTTAAGCACATCAGTTTCAGAAAGAAGGAACAGATTTTATGGGGGCCTGATGTGCAGGATGTCTTTTAGGAACTGCTCAACCTCAAAATGTAGCGAAAGAGGGGGATCCATGGGAAGATAACATGCTGAGATGCCTGACAACTTTACCATAACAGAAGTGCATGCCAGGCCTCAATCGAGCAGCTCAAACAAATATTGAAGGATAGAAGGTATCACTACCTATCAGGGCTTCAATCCTTGCCTTTGGCACCAAAAAAGAAAATCTTTTCCATTTAGATACACAAAATGCTACTGTTGCAGTTTTCTAGCCTCCTTTATTAGCTGTAGCATGCCCTTAGAATAGATATCCATAAAAGGAATCAAAAGTTTATCATCCATACCATGAGTCTGAGAGTTTCCAGGTTTGGTTGACTGAAACAGCCCACATGCTGTGAAAGCAAATTGATCCTGTGGGGTAATATAAGGTGACTGACTCTGTATAGTTGAAAGAGAAGAGAGAAACACCATTGAAGAGTCAAAAGGGGGTCACCAAGAGAATTTTTTTGGATTGTCCTTTTGAATTTTCAGGAGGACATTTTGAATAAGAGGAAAGGCACACAGGGATTTCCCTTTCCATGTATAGAAGGCAGCATACCAAAATATTCTGATCAGATAGTTCAGATTGGTGACAAAGATATCTCTAGTGTAACCCCATTGGTGGACAATCTGTAAGAAGATTTCCCCTGTTCAATAGCCATTCAAGGGGAGGCTACCTGTGATCTGTTCAGGTAGTTTGTCAAGCTGTTTTGTTCCAAAGAAATATAAACCAGAGAAAATGTTGCAATGAATAGCAGTGTCACAAGCCATTATTGCTAGGCTGCACAGAGAGCAAGACTTGGTTCCTCCCTTCTTGTTCATATTGTCTGTCAGAATGCAAAGTGTTCCTGGGGGCCAGAGATGATGGAAAGACTGTAGATGAGCCAGGATCAATGTATACATTTCATGTATGTTTATATACTTTTTTTCCTCTCATTTTTTTAACTGAGTCCTTGAAACTTGAAATCTTCTGAACAAGACCTCAGGCTCTGTCTGACACATCTGTGGAAATACTGTGTAGAGGAGGAGGGATTAAAAAGTGAATAACTGGGTTTAACTTTATGTGGTTGACCCACCAATGTAGTTTTTTCTTCATGAATGGCAGGAGAGGATGAAAGTTTTGTGCATAAATGGATTTTAGATACCACTGAATTTTCCTCATGTGGTCTGGCAAACATGATCATCTGGATGGAGGAAGCCATATAGTCCATGGCTCTCAGAATCTCACTCTTGCAGACATCAAACCAAGGCTTGCCAGGGACAGAAGGTGGTCTGTTAAGATTATAGTGTTGTGTAAAGGAAGAAGATACACTATCAAAGATGTGTCAAGATGATAACCCAGGAACACCAGAGGATGTGAAGGGAGAAAATTAGACTTGTTGAAATTCAGAGTGAAACCTAGGCTCTGGCAAAAAGCTGATAGCAAACTGAATGTCATGAAGAATTTTGTAAAGGGAAGTGGCTTGAATCAGAAAATCAACTAAGTAAGGTTAGATGTGGACACCTTGGCACCAGAATGCTACAATATGGAGTATATGTTTCATGAATACTCTTGGAGCAGTGAAAAGACCAAAGGCAAGATGATAAACAAAGTGCAACCACAAGGCAAAACAATCCCTGTGAAGGGATGGATTGGGATGTGTAGGTAAGCATCCTTTACATCCATGGCAACCAGAAAAACTTTTGGGGAAAATCAAAGAAAAAGACTATGCAGAGTTTAAAAAGTCTTGAATTGTATAATGGTCAAAAAGGTGTTGAGAATAGAAAGATCCAGAAATGGTCACCAACTGCCTTCTTTTCTTTGAACTAGAAAAACCTGGCATAGAAACCTTTCCTTTTTGACTGGGAGGAACACATTATAGCACAACCTGGTGCAAAGTTTTGATAAGACTGGAAGAACTACACGTTGTTGATTCTGAGACACCTGTGGAATGTAGTGCTGAAAAGAACAGATTTCCACTGAAAGGTGTAACCTTTTAGAATATTTTTTAAAACCCAAGTGTCTGGTGTGATCCTTTTCCAAAGGGAAGATTTCTAAGAATGTTTGGAAGGTTGGAAGTGGAAGGGATGGGAAATTAGTCAAAAGCTGGAAGGAGACTTTTGATCTCTCAAAATCAGATTTAGGCTTGTCTTACCATTTCTTTGTGGATTTTTTGTCTTTTTATTAAATGGGTTTTTTTGCAGTAGAAGTGGCCTTGCTTTGAAATTTTAAAACAGGGAAAAGAAAATGTTCTTTAACCTCCTGCATAATTTTACCCCTTTCTTCCAAATGTATTGAAAATCTCCGCAGAAGGGGCCCCAAAATGAAGACTTTATCTAAAGAAGCATCTAAAAGCTTTACATTTATATCCTCTGATAGAGATTGGAGTCTTAGCCAAGAATACATTATCAACACAGAATTAGTGGCATCACCATTGGAAGAAGCATCCTTCACATCATATGCATGCTTAACAGAATACTTACAACCTGGGAGGCAGAATAATTTGTATTTTGTAAAGAACTTTTGAGTCACTGTCAAAGAGGTTAGGCATAAGCTTAGTTATATTGTCAAAAATAGACAAAAGTTACTTTATCATATGTGACTGACAAAGCACAAAAAGCTAAAGAAGCTGGTGTATACTTTTTTCCCATACCTGTCCATAGCTCTGTGGCTCCTGTTATTTGGGACAGCACAGGTAGATGGAAAAGTCTGGAATGTTTATCAGAATCTGTGGATAGAACTATAGGATAAGAAATGGAATATTTGTACAGATACTTGTGGCTGTCTGGGACTTTGTAATACCTCTCAAGCATTTTTAATGCAGGTGGTTGAGTCAGTAGTTCATGAAACCGAAAGGAATGTGTCTTCTAAAGCTTCAAGAATAGGAGGCACAGGTGAAGGCTTGGGATTTTCTATGTGTAAGACACTGTAATACCTCTTTAGTGATTCAAAGAGCTTCTTATCTTCCCAATTAAAATGTTGCATAATCATCTGAATTGTTTTGTCAAATGAGAGCTCCTCCTGAGGAGAGTCAGAGGAAAAGCCATCATCTGGTTCAGACTCTAATGCTGAAGGGGAATATATCTAAAGAGAATAATGCAAAAGATCAGATTCAGCTTCAGAAGAATCCTCCTTGGAGGAAGTATTCCTTTTTTTCTTTTATGAGGTAGATGGAGTGGAAGCAAAATCGCTGAGAGGGTTTAAAAGCCATAAGGACCTTGAACAACTCCAGAGAAAAATCTGTACATTCCTGCTAAGGATTTCTGGAAACAGGAGTGGCAGTAGAAGAAATCTGTTTAATTTTTTGCTTATGAAAATCACATGAGAAAGGCCTGATCCTGGATGTACCTCTATCAAAGAAGCTGGAATGTCATACTAAGAATTGAGGAACACCATCCAGTCCTTCAGAAAATACTACCCTATGCTCCCCCTTTGAGGCCTTTGTGGCCATCTGACTGATCAAATGGGACATGCCTGTAGGCTGTTCTATGTTGGCTTCCAGCATGGTAGTAAAAGACAGAACTAGGCCAAAGGTTGGGTGGTTCACTGGCTTTTCAACCCCCTCAATGGGTACACCAGACATTGACCTGGAGAAGAAAGTCAAAATAATGATGTCTTCCTTCTGCTTCTTAATTTTCCTTTTGAGCTGTAAGGGGACATCCAATGCAGGAACTTCAGAAGACATAGTGTCTCATGCTGTAGACTTCAGATATTTTTTCAAGTAAATACTTTTTAAATATTTTTTGACAAAGACTGACAGAGCAGCCCCTGATTTTATGCTCTGGCCTGAGTCAGAAAAGACATTAAATATGTCTGCCTTTGTAATACATTTGCCTACCACAGAGGTATTTGCTTTTCTTTGATGGCAACAAAATTCCAACATAAAATTAAAAAAAAAAAACAGGAAGGCTTCCCAACTGGGTACTTAGCTTTCAATCACAATGGCAAACTGCATAATTTCAAAGCTATAGATGTCTTGCTTCCCAGATTGGAAGAGAGCAAGTCCTGAGGATTTTTGTAATCATAATCCCCTTATCTACCACCACATAGTCCTGATGCCTAGGTCTGAGGTTTGACATATTGCATATGAGGAAGGAGTGCCAAAGCTTTGGCATAGCAGACAGATGTTCAGTATCCTTGGCAAGATAAGTCCCATCAGCCAGAATTATTGCAACAATGATCTACTAATGAACAGCAGTAGATCACTGTTGCACTAGCCATAATCAATAAAACCTTCTACATCTTTATCACTTTCTTCCTTTCCATCTTTAAAATATCTACAGATATACCATGTGTTCCTGGAGACTTCCTGTTAATTGATTATCTATCACTGTTTTTATCTCATCTCTTCCTATTTTAGGTATTGAGAGCCCCACCTTCCTCTAATCATGGCATAATTATGTTTTCCATAAGAATTCCCCGTATCTCATTCTCTTATTCCCACTCTGTTTTTAAATTCCATTTTCATTCTATTCCACTTAATACCTATCACTTCTGAAGAAATATCTCTCTTTCCTCAGTGATTCCTAAATCATTTACACCACCCATAATTTAAATTACTTTCTTTTTAACAGCTATGTTTGAAATAACCACGGTCTCATTTTTACTTCAATACCCTGCATCTTTATCTTAGTTAGACTCAGTGCATAATCATGAAACAGTTATTGGATGCACATCAAAACTTTCAATTAAATATACATGCTCCAGTGAAATACAAGTTCTATCTAGTCTAACTCACTTATTGTACACTGTAGAATAAAATGTAAATTCTGCCCAAGTTCACATCTTCATAGGTTCATAGGTAGGTACTAGGCTATCTTCCCGAAGGCATTTATAAGCCTAGCCAGAATGTGTTGGCTTTCGCTGCCCCCTTAGATTAGTTCCCTGTGCCTCTGTCCAGCAGATCCACTGATGTGATCCCCGGGGTAAACTTTCTGTTTCCCACCCACTCATCAAGGTTTCTCTTGAAGAGTGTTAGCAAGGAGCTCTGCCTAATGTAAATTGGAATCTTATTCCACAGCATGGGAAGTCTCTGGGACAGGAATCTATCCCTCCAGCACGTCCTATTTATTGTTGTGGTGAGGTTTTGATCCCTAGAGTGTGTGGCTTGAGGGGGAAAAGGTTTTCTTTAGGTGGAGCATGTCCATCAATTCTGGGTTGGACATGGCCTTGTATGTCAGGCAGAGATCACCTCTGAGTAGGTGGTATGCAACCAAGTACAGCTGGACTTTCTTCAGTCGAGCTGCATAGGGCATCTGTTTGAGGCCAGTGAGCCACATCTGTGCTCTTTCCAGCTGTTGCAGGTGACTTGTAAGGTACATCCCAAATGGGGCATTGTACTCTATGATGGGTCTGATGAGTGATGAGTAGAGGGGCCCAATGACCTCTTTTGATCTGGATGCGAACTGTTTTGTGATTAGGTGGGCCACATAAAAGAATTTTCTAACCACTTTGGCAATGTGATTATCAAAGGAGAGATTGCTATCTACTTGGGTCCCCAGATCCCTTATTACATCTTCCGTATTTAGGGGACTACCACCTATGTGGTAGTTTGTGGGTACATTGTTTTTTCCAAAGGGGATGACTATGCACTTTTTGGCATTTAGCTTGAGGCCATGATTTTGACACCAGGTATCCATCTCAGTGAGATCCTTTTGGAGGATGTCTGTGTCAGCCAGAGAGTCAATTATAGCACTTAGTTTGCAGTCATCTGTGAACTTGGTCAACCATAGTCCTCTTGTGCTTGCCTGTACCACTGAGAAGCATATACCAAACAGGAGGGGTCCTAGGACTGAGCCCTGGGGAACACCACTTGTAACTGCTTTAGAGTCTGACCTAGCTTCCGCAACTCTCACCATGTGGGTTCTATCCGTGAGCCAGGTGGCAACCCATCTTGTGATGTAGGGGGTTATGTTCAGGCTGGTGAGCTTGTCTATAATACCAGAATGGGGAATGGTGCTGAAGGCCTTTGCGAGGTCTAGGTAGGCTGCGTGTACCACCTTTCCCTCGCCTATAGCCTTGGTAACTGTCTCAAAGAAGTCCACCAGGTTTAGGAGGCATGATCTGCCCTTAAAGCTGAACTGGGTATGGTCCAGTGTTTGGAGGTTCCCAATAGCTCTGTTAATGAGTTCCATGATGATGTGCTCCATAGCCTTGTAGACCAAACTAGTCAGGCTTATAGGGCGATAGTTCCTGGGGTCTGTTGTGGCTCTACCTTTGTGGAATGGAATAACCATTGCTGTGCGCCACTCTATGGGTATGTAGCCTGTGGAGAGGCTGAGTTTGAACAGTGTATTTAGGTGAGGGGTTAGTTCATCTTTGAGCTCGTGTAGGACGCAGCCTGGGACACCATCCGGTCCCATTGATGCTGTGTTTTTGGCTTTGGAGAGGGCTATTTGAACCCGAGTGTCTGTGATTTCAGGGGTTCTACATTCTTCTGGTATGGTTATGGGCCCTTTTGGGGGTGAGAGGGGGGTGATGTTTGCATTGAACCTGTCTGCCAGGATGTTGGCGATATCGGTCGGTTCAGTGTATTTTGTGTCATTCTGCACTAACTCAGAGCAGATCTGTGCATTACCACTTAGATTCTTGACATAGCTAAAGAATGCCTTGTGGTTATCTTTGGAGTTCTTGGCAATTTTTCTTTCGAAGCTTGCCTTGGATGATTTTATGAGGGATAGTAGTTTCTTGCTGATACTGATCAGGGATGTCTTCCCTTCTTGGGATTTTACTCTTTTCTGTACTAGTTTTCTCATTCTATTGTATAGCTTGTTTATGGCAGGGGTACACCAGATTGGTTTCCTTTTCTTGGAGGAGTGAGTCTTGGTTTTGCTTGGGATAGCATGATCCATGCATTCTTATAGGTGCCCGTAGAATGCATAAGTAAAGGATTTTGCAGCTTGGACAGCATTATCCTTTAGCATGGGGGCTTTGAAACTTTCCACCTCAATCTTAAGTAATGTGAAGTTTACTTTTGAAAAGTTTTTCACGGTGGTTTCCTTGTCCGGGGGTGAGGGTGGAATATGGATATCCAAAATGATTTGTTTATGGTCAGATCTGACCAGTGAGGGTTTGGCTTCCAGTGTGGAACACCGGTCGCCCATGTTGGTAATGACCAGGTCCAATATGTTGTCACCTCTGGTGGGAGTGTTGACCAGTTGATCCAGGGCATTTGAGTTTATAAATTCTAGGAAATGTTAGGAAAGGGAGTTAGGACTTGAGTAGTTCTCCCAGTTAATGTTTGGGTAGTTGAAATCACTCAGTATTAGGGTGTTTGGTTGGACCTTTATATTTCCAGAAATGCAGAATGGAGGTTCTGAATTGGTGGGTGATCTGTAGCAAGCTACAATTTGAATTGCAATTTTGCCCATTGTTAGCTGCACGTAGATGATCTCTGAAGCATGTGCTGTGCCACTAACCTGGAGGTGTGATTATCCTTGATGAATATGGAAACTCCCCCGCATTTTGAATTTTGGTCCGGGTTCTGTGGCCAACATGTATGGTATGAGTTGTAGCCTGGTAGTGCTGGGGTGCTCTCTGGAGCCTTAAACCAGGTTTCTGTTACTGCACATAAATTGATTTTCTCCATACTGAGGAGTGCCTCGAGTACATGCATTTTGAGGTTTAGACTTCTGGCATTGAGTAGCATTACCCTCAGCTTTTTGTTACTTGCGCTATTTACGGCGGCAGGTTTGTCTTTTGAGCCTTGCCTAAAAAAAAGGCACTATGGGGGTGGCAAGAGCCTTGGCCAGTATTCAAAAGCCTAAGGGTGACAGGTGCAAGCCGCCTCTAGTGAAGCAGCGTGGCTTGTTGAGCATGTCATCCCGGGGGGACAGACACTGGATCCCCTTTGAATAACACCAGAAACTTAGCCAATTGCTGAAATTCATAATTCTTTCTTTATACCGTGGTATCATTCTTGGTGAGAGCAGGATACTACTCAGGCTCAGGGTCATACTGGCCTGGGCTACATGATCAGAGAGCTCTTCCATGTCTCTTTTCATGTAGTCCAGAGAGGTACAGCTCAGGTCATTCACACCAACACGGACAATGACAGAGTCATATTTGCACTTGTTCTGGTGTGACCTGAGTGCTTGTGTTATGTGACAGATCCTGGCACTCAACAGGCAGCTAATAGTAACCTTCTCTTTATTCAGTCTAGTGAGTGGGACATCAGTGTGCCTGACTATAGAGTCACCTATTACTAGTATGTCGGGTATGTTATTTTGCCTTAAGGGCTGTGATTGCATGGCACACTGGTTTTGTGAAGTATGTGTTTCATGGTTTGTGTTGGGGGGGGGGTGGAGGTTGCTTGGATGTCTGCTTTGAAGGTCTCTGTTGCTTTTGCAGATTTTTATTTAGAGCCTCCGAGTATGTTTTTGTGTATTTATGTGTGTTTTTTGCCGGTGCTGGTTTAATGGGTCTATGTGAGACTGGTGGTGTGATGCAAGTATTTCCCTTCTCCTCTTGACTGTCAGATCCAGTCTTGGGTTGAGAGAGTTTAGCCTCCAGTTTGGTTGTATAATTGCATCTCTCGCATGTATTAGCATTTGGTGGTCGGAGGAGAGGGTTGTCTGTGTACATGAGGCAGTTGTAACATTGCCTCAAAATGCCCAGATTCACCAGTTGTACTAGAGAGTACACCTGACACTGCCCTTTGGACATGCCTGGATAGGTACAGTGAACTGTTTTACTGTATACAGCTGGTAAGGTCGAATAGACAGCCTTGTCCTTCTCTACAGTATGGGGGGGGGGGTCTAGTGCCCAGGTTTATAAGTGCTTGCTATGAGTTTTGAGCAAGTGCCAGGCTGAGAAATGAATGGCTTGAGTGCTTAAGTTGAAAGTTTGTCTAGTTCCAAGGGAAAAATTGAACAGGAGACTTTATGGAGCTGGGAATAGTTATACCTTAGCTAACCGGCATTGCCCAGCACATAAAACTGGGCAAATGTGGTTTTTATAGCAGGGAAATGAAAGAGATAGAAATTAGCCCAAAATGGCCAATAAATTACTAATTTCTGGGCTGAAACCACTCCTCCAGGGACAGATAGGCTGCTCAAAGCTCCCCTCTCTCACAGGTGAACAGAGAAACTTCCTTCTGTCCAAGTAAGGTATGGGCAAACACAGAGATTTGTAACACAGCCCTGAATTCAGCACTAACCTGAAAACTGGACTATACTAGCTTAGAAAGGTGGAAAACAAGTATATATATATATTTTTTTTTTCTGAAAATAAAGCAGATACAATCAAAAAACACTTTAAATGCACAGAAAAGGCTACTTATTGTTATATATCTCAGATCAGAGTTGTAGTTAATGCCCCTAGTAATAAAGTAGGAAGAAACCCAAATACAGCAAAAGCAGATAAATAAAGTGAATTTTTTTTAATATATATAAAACAATAGAAAATTAACAAACTGATTTGGACAAGTTACCAAACTGATCGGAAATGAGCCCTGTTCCAGCAGTCTTCTAACTGCACACTCCTGCTACTAGGGTGCAGGGGAACGTTCTCCAAAAAAGATGGCCTGGATCAGTGCTCAAGTTATACAAACAAAGCTAGATTCAGCAGGCCTGAATCTGGTCTGTGCTACAGCAACAAGGCATACCAATTACAGAAAGAAACAGTTCAAATAAGCAGGTACAATAAGCCTGTGACCAGAAATTCCCAGCTCAGAAGGGCAGAATTCAGCCTCTCCTCCCACAACAGTGCAGACCACAAACCTTCTTAATGTAGAATAACTGGCCTGAAGCCCAAGTGCTTAAACCAGAACTAATATACTTTTAGAATAGCAGACACTGAGCCTTCAATCAGCAACTCCCAGCTTAGAAGGATGTAAGCTACCTGTCCTGTCACAACAGTGCAGACCACAAACCTTAATGTAAAACAACCGGTATGAAGCCCAACTGCTTAAACCAAAAGACTCAGAATAACAGTTACAATTTAATCAAGCTACTACCAAGCAATAATAAATGCAGCAGAATAAATAAAACTGAGTACTTTTAAGCAGAGGCAAAAAGCAAAATAAAGTAGGAGGAAACACAAATACAGTAAAAGCAGATGAATAAAGTGCAATTTTTTTGTTAGTAAAGTGCAAGGAGAGAGGAAGGAAGAACCTAAGTGAGTTGGCCTTCTCAAATCTTCTCTCTGTATTAAGTAGAGTGAACACTAAACTCAGAATTTGATCTCACTGTACTCGGTTAAGTGAGCAAATGAGATGGACCCAGGAGGAGTGTTCAAATACAGACTTACAGGAGGGGTGGGCAATTCCAGAGCCACCAAGACAAGAACAGTGAGGGTGGGTGGGGAATTAACTGCAGAGAGACACGCATCACACACTATTCAGTGAAACAAACAATTAGGTAACAGAAAAAAAATGAAATACAGTACTTTTAAAACTGCAAGTTTGTACTTAACAGAAGACTAAAATACTGTACTGCAATTTTGCACTTAACTTCAGCTTCTAATGCAAGTGATTGTAGCCAACCAAGTGTCTTGGAAGTTGAGCATAAAATTAATTCTCAAACTTTGTGGCTAGCAGTTGAAGTACAGAGGAAGCCCTCTAGGCTAACAGTTAAATATCAGATAACAAAGAAGTGAGAAGACCCCCCCCCCTTATAGCAGAGAGACACACAGCACACACTCTTCAGTGAAACACAAAATTAGGTAACAGAAAAAATGAAATACAGTACTTTTAAAACTGCAAATTTGTACTTAATAGAAGACTAATATAATGTACTGCAATTTTGCACTTAACTTCAGCTTCTAATGCAGGTGATTGTAGCTAACCAAGTCTCTCAGAAGTTGAGCATAAAATTCAGCATCAAGTACTCATATATTTCTTGACAAATCTACTATCTTTTGTTGCAATTTCCCTTCTACTCCCCCGATACAGCCAGTCCCCATCCATAAATATTCCCTACTGAAAGCTGATTATTCCTCCCACAACTTTCTTAAGCTCCATAATAGGAGTTTTAGGTGGAATATACATGCATACCAGTATAATCATCCTTCCCTGCCAATAACTACCTTTCTACAACAAATTATCATTATTGTCTATTTCCCTTTTCTATCACAACTGGAACCCCAGTAGCAATCAATATTACTCCCATTTTCCTTTATCCCCAATGTAATGTGGAATGTACACTGTGAAATCCTTTCTTTGAGAAAATTCACCAGCTTATTTCTGTCCAAATGAGTCTCCTGCAACATTGCTATTTGAACCTTACATTTCTTGATACAATTCAATATTCTGATTTTTGTTGGACTTCCAAGATGGCTGCACATCGAGTAACAGCATAATTTTAGCTCTACCAGTATGAAAACAGAAACTCAGCAGAAAAGGCCAACAGACTTGTGTTTATGGGTAAATTTCAGTAACTGGCTAGTAAGTGTACTGCCTGGATGCCAGGAAAAAAAGAAACACAGTGAACCTGGAAAAAATCAGCTTGAAAAAGTGAGGAAGAAACACTGACTGAGGAAAGTTCTGCAGCTGTTCAGCAAAAAGCAATGCAACCTTCAGACATGAAATTCATAAACCTACAGGGTGATATAAGACAACTGATCACAGACCTGTTTAAAATAAATGAAACACTGAGGGAGTAGATCAACACAACAAAAGGCTGGAACAAATGGAAGAAGCTTTAAAAAATATTCAGATGAGGTGACAAAACTGCAAAAATCAGAGGCTGAAGTGAAGCAAAGGATGGCTGAATATGAAACTGCTCAGGAAGAGATGTTTCAAAAAATAAAAAATAGAGTTAAGAGGACAGAGCACCTAGGGAAAACCGGAGATTTTTAGCTACACCAGAAAAGCTGGAAGGAACAGACTGCATTCATTTTATGAAAGCACAAATAAGCAACTGGACTGGTATTCCACAGAAGGAGTTCTTAGCTGAAAGGGGACATTGTGTGTATGCACCACACCTGGCTATGAGAAAGCAAAATAGACCTTTAAATAGTAAAGATGCCATCCTACTGGCAGAAATAGTTGATTTTAACAAAATTATGGCAGAAAGACAAAGTACTAAAAGTGGGAGACAGCAGAGTGTTTGCGAAGAACGATTACTCACTGGACACCAGGCAGAAGAGAAGCAAATTTATTTCACTATTCAGGGAATGTTGAGACCCAGGTGTGAGATTCAACCTGCTATATACAGCTGTCTTTAAAGTATTCCTTGGAGGGACAAAATACATTTTTGATGATGTACATCCTAAAGAGGAAATACAAATGTCCAACAAAAAGTGAGGTGTGAAACAGGAAGAGCTTCTGTTTCTTATTCTTCTGGTAATAAAGACCACAGAGAGAGTGTACCTGTGAAACTTTTTCCAGTGTTTCAATGGAAAATGTTGGCATGAAGGAAGGGAGCACAAGAGCTGACTAGAAGAATGCATGTTGGAATTGAAGCAGTGACAGGATTTGGGAGATGGAACTGAAAAGTAATAAAACCAATGACAATGTGGGATTACAAGGCAATCATTATATGTGTGGAATATGACAAAACAAGAAAATCTGGAAATATTGGACTTTTTCAGAATTTGTTGGACTTGTGGGGGACTCTAAAGCATATGCCCTACTTCATGTCACTGATGTTCAAAATGCTTTGGGGAGGGGAAGAGGAAAGAGAAAGTTAACTGTAAGTAAAGAATATTTTTCTTATTATTTCTATTTTTGCTGTTGATGGTTTTATCTGCATGCTATAAAGTAAAATTTTCTCAGTTGTTTTTAAGTATAATGGGGATTGTAAACAGGTGCTGCTGGGTTTTTTCTTTTCTTTCTCCCTTCTCTCTCTCCTTGTTCAGTTTTGCAAAAACGAGTATGCTCAGTAGCAATTTTGAAGCTGGTCTTCATGTTTCCATGGAAATAATCTGATAAAGAGAAACTGGTTACATGGTTCTTGTGTCTCCATGGAGACAATCTGATAAAGAGAAACTGGCTACAGACAGCTGGACAGTGATTGGCTGAAGGAAAAAAATGAGAAGAGAAACTGGCTAGGACATAATATTCTCTGAAAGCATTCAGGGGTTTTCCCAGATGGGAGAGCTATAAAGATAAGACAAAATCAATTAGCACTTAGTAGAAGCACAGGTTACATGTTTAACCTTTCTTTTAGGTTAACTCAAGTGTGTAAGCATGGCTGTCAGTTTGGGACTTTTGTTCCTATTAGGAGGGTAAAACTTTAGTATTTGAAGATGTACACAGTTTTGTGTGTTAGTATTAAGTTAATAAGTTTTAGGTGGATATTGGGGTGTGTTTGTTTTTGTTTGAGGGCTTTCACTAAAACAAAGTTTTGTAAGATGTGACATAAGCTCAAATGGGTATGAAAAGAAACAACTGTATACAAGTTCAACCTGTCCAACAGTGTACGTATGTAACACAAAGGCTGGAACTAGACATTAAACAAAAAAGGTGTTATATATAAAAGGTGGGAATAACTTTTTAATGCAATCATGCTTTCTGTAATTTCTTTAAATGTCAACAGTCTCACAGATAAATATGAAAAAGAAAGAGTAGCAAACTACATTAAAAATGTAGAGTGCAAATAGCTATGTTACAGGGGACACACTTGGAAAGAATTGAACTCATGAATTTGCTAAAGAAAGGTTTTCAGGATGGTTATTCAGTGGAATACCTGGGACAAAGGAAAATATTACTTATATTAATTGCAAGAGGATCTCCAATACTGATAAAAGAGGATAAAAAAGATAATCATGGCAGATTTGTAGTGCTAAGGGGCTACTGGCAATGAAGGAGGATCACAGTGGCATTTATTTATATTCCACCTAAAAGTGCTTTAATGGAGCTTAAGAAAATTCTGGGAAAATAATCAGTTTTCAGCAAGGTATATTACTTATAGATGGAGAATGGAGTGTGATTTGCAACAGTGAAGATGTGTTTTGAGGGCACAGATGGGAAAGTATAACAAAGGAGGCAGATTTTTGAAGAAATTTATGAAAATATTTGGCATGGAAGATGTGAATTCTGTAATAGGAGTTCAGAGTGAATTTGCATATTATTCCCCAAAATATAAAAACTGAGCTAGGCTAGACAGAATTTACATTTCACAGGAACATGTGCACTTAAGTGAAGGTCTTGATATGCACCCAATAATTATTTCAGATCATGCGCCAATAATAACTAAAATAAAATCACTAGGTAATGAAATAAAAATGAGACACTGGTGCCTTCACACCTATCTGTTGAAAAGAAAGGAATATATGGAATGGGTAGTGTAGATTATTCAGGAGCTATTAGAGAGGGTCGAAATTTCTTCAGAAAATATAGCTAGGGAGTGGAATAAAATGAAGGTGGAGTTTAAAAATAGGGTGGAAATAAAAGAAAGGGTGTTATGGTTAAGAAGTAACAAAAATTATTTAGAGGGACTGACAAATTTTAAAGTACTGCAGAATAGGAGGAATCTCATAGAACAAGAAGAGGATCAACTGCAGAATGCTAAGCAGAAAATAAGGGATTACCTCAATAATATGTACAAGTTTAGAAAGATTGCTATTAAGCAACTGTTTTTTGATAACAACAGTAGAACACAAAAACTTTTAGCACAATGATTCAGGCAACAGAAAGTAGAAAAAATGAAGTTATGTTCTTAACATAACGTTCCATCTGTGTTGTTCATCATTCCTTACTAATGGGTGTCGGTTCCGTCCTCGGAACTGAGTCGGCCTTATAAGAAGCTCATGCCAGCCAAAAAAAAAAAACTCTTGAGCTAAACTTTTACCCATAGCGCCCATCTCCCTGTTACCACAGATCAAGTTTGCCTGTGATAAGGAAAGCAGAGGCTTTTTCTGAGCAAGTTCCCTAAAACGGAATTTGGACCCAATCCAATCTCCCAGGAGCCCCTTGGAGGGGGAAGGAGGGTGGGATGTAATGAATGAATGAAAATGAACACCACAAATGGAACATTATGGTAAGAACATAACTTCTTTATCTGATGATGTTAATCGTCATTCATTCCTTACTGATGGGACAGTGTCCCTAGCTACTTTATGTCCTGGGAGGCCCTTATGGAAGAATATTCCTGAGTACCACTGAACCAAAAGAAGCTCTTTCCCCGGAGACTAGATCCAATTTGTAATGAGTGATAAAGGTATGAGGAGTAGCCCAAGTTGTGGCTGCACAGATATCATCCATTAAAACCCTCGAATGAAAAGCCACAGACGTTGCCACTGATCTAGCGGAATGTGCTTTGATTTTGCCTGGTAGAGGGATTTTAGTAAGTTGGTAGACAAACCATATACAGTTTCTCAACCACTTGGATAAGGCCACTTTAGAAACAGCATTTCCCAGTTTAGGGCCTGAATAGGATACAAATAACTGGTCTGATTTACATATTGATTTTGTTCTGTCTATATAAAATCTTAATTGTCTATGCACATCTAGCAAATGAAGGCAGTAGTCTCCTTTATTTGAATGGTTAGGAAAAAAGACTGGTAGGTCAATTGTCTGGTTAATCGTCAATTCTGTGACAACTTTGGGAAGAAAAAAAGGGTTCGTCCGGAGTGATACTCTGTCCTTATGAAAAATCATGTAGGGACATTTTATACATAAGGCTTGAAGCTCAGATATGCATCTAGCAGAGGTGATGGCCACTAGGAATAGTGATTTCCAAGATAAGAACTTGATATTACAAGTGGCAGCAGGGTCAAAGGGTGGTTGTGTCAAGGATTGTAAAACTAAAGTTAGGCTCCATGGTTCTATTTGTTCTTCAAAGGGCAGTCTGATCTGAGAGAACCCTTTCAAGAAAGTCTTACAGAGATGATGAGAAATTAAGGATGAGTCTTGGAATCCATTACGGAAGTTTGAGATGGCAGCCATTTGGATGGCAGCCATGGTGGATGCTGCCTCTGACTGAAGAAAACTTAATAAGTAATCCAATACCGCGCTGACAGGAGCTGAGTAAGGATCTATTTCTCTCTGTTTGGATCAAATAAGGAATCTCTTTCACTTGCTCTGATAGATTTTCCTGGTGGATGGTTTGTGTGAAGCCAGAATAATGTCACATACTGAGGAGGTAAGGTTGTTCTGCCAGTGCCTGGCAATTACTGGAAGTGAAGAAACCAAACTGTCAACTTGAGAGTGGATATGTTTGGATGTATCAACCCCTGTGGGTGTGAAATTAATTCCGGAGTTGGATCCAGAATCCACGGTAGGCATACTAAGTGAGGCCAGAGGAAGGGAAACCACACTTGTCGGGGCCAGTAGGGTGCAATGAGGATTACTCTGTTTCTCAGCTGGAGGGCCTTCTTTAGAAATGGGATCAGGGGAATGGGGGGGTAAGCATATAGAAGTCCCTTGGGTCAATCATGTATTAGACCATCCCTCAGGGACTCCCCCTGCAGGAGGATTAGGGCAAAGTAGCTGCTGCATTTGTGATTTGCTGGGGAGGTGAAAAGATTGCAGCAAGGCTGGCCCTGGTAGCTGAAGATGGTTGAATTGAGGAACCACTCGTGAGGCAGGAAAATACATCTGCTCAGTTTGTCCACAATCATGTTGGAATCCCTGGGAATGTGCATTGCAATTAGAAAGCAGTTGGAAGCTATTGCCTATTGCCAAATTCTCATGACCTCTCCACACAATAGGTAGGACTTGGTTCCCCCTTGTTTGCTGATATACCAGACTACTGACATTGTCAGACTGGATAGCAATTGTCCCTGATGAGAGGACAGATTGAAATGCCTGCAACACTAGAAACACTGCTCTCAGTTCTAGAACACTGATATGCAGATTGGCCTCCAGGATGGACCACATGCCTTGAACCGTCTTTCCCTGAAAATGCTCCCCCCACCCTATCAGGGAAGTGTCCGTGATCACAGTGGCCTTGGGCTGAGATGGGGTGAAAGGGCAACTCTACAGTTCATTTTCTGGCTTCATCCACCAAATTAAGTCTTGCTTGCATCGGTTTGTTATGCAGATTTGGAAGGACATGGGATACTGATTCGGATACCACTGCATCAAAAGGAGCCACTGAAGGAGTCTCATGTGTAGTCTTGCCAGAGGAACTATCGTGATTGATGCTGCCATTGATCCTAGAAGTTGAAGGACCACTCAAGCTGAAACTGTGTCTTGACAGAGTATTACTCAGAGTTGTGCCCTCAGTCTTTGCAATCTGTGCTCTGGAAGAGAGACTAAACAGGACTGGGTATTGAACGTTGCTCCTTTAAATTCCAAGTTTTGAGATGGAGCCAGCTTGCATTTTTTCCCAGTTTATAGAGATCCTGTGAATTCTGTCAAGGTTAGAGTTTAGTTTAGAGCTGTTACCAGTAGACAGTTGGTGGGGGCGATAAGGAGCCAATTGTCTAAATATGGAAAACCCAGAATCCTTGTGGCCTCAAGTGAGCTGTCAACACTGCTATGCAATTGGTGAACACTCCGGGGGCTGTAAAGAGTCTGAAGGGTAGTGCACAGAATTGGTAATGATTGGCTCCCAGCCAGAAGCAAAGAACTTTTCTGGAGCGTTTGTTCATTTTTATGTGATAACAGGCATCCTGAAGATCCATTGAGCACATCCAATCATCTTTCATCAATAATGTGAGAATAGACTGAACCGTGACCATCTGGAATTTTGCTTGGGTAACAAATTTGTTCAGAATACTGAGATCCAAAATCGGTCTCCAGTCCCTTGTCTTTTTTGGCACTAAAAAGAATCTTAAGCAGAATCCAGATCCTAGCTGGTCTGGTGGGACTGCTTGGATGACTCTTTTTTTTTACACAGCTTTTTTATCTCTTGAGCTGCTGCTTCCCTTTGAGTGGAATGTCAGGAATTTGCTTTGGTGATTTTGGGAAGGTGTTGAATGGTATGTGATAACCTCTGGCTATAATTTTCTACATCCAAGAATCCATGGTTATTGACTGCCAAGCAGAGTGATGCAGAGAGAAACGTCCCCCAACTGCTTCCAGAGGAAAGCAATCAGGCTGCTCTTCAGGAGCCCTGGTAGGGCTGTCCAGAGAAAGAATCCCTGGACCCCCTCTGCCTCTGTAAGGGTGTCTTCCAGAAGTGTTACCCCTCTGCTCTGGGGAGTAAACTCGCCATGTGTGTCATGGAAAGGACCCTGGGAGTTCTTGTGCCACATGTTCCCACTCCTCTGATTCCTAGAGTATGGACTTTGGGGAGCAGAAAAATGTATGTCCATGGCAGACAGGGTCTTGCTGTCCTTCTCACACCTGGTTAACGTGTCTTTCACTTTGGGCTAAATAATGAGGATGCTTCCACTGTAGCATTAAGAAAGGAAGACTTAAAAGGGTCTGCAAAGTCACAAAGGTGCATCATCCAGGCATAGCATCTCATAACAATGCCTGAACCCACAGCTCTTGCCGCCCCTTTGGTAGAGTGAGATATCAACCACATGGACAAGTTGGATATGGATTCCAGGTTTGCAAGCTGTGAGGCAACTTTGTCACGTACCTCGTCAGAAACTGCTCCTGTTACGGTTCTGGAGAGTTTCAAGACTAAGTCTCTCTGGAGCCTAGTAAAATATGCCAGATAGTTCAAAGACTGAATGGCAAAGACCAAATGGCAAAGGTCGATGAGGCAAACACTCACTTCTCTAGCCTGTCCACCACCTGAGACTCCCTATTTGGGGAATAGACACTCTGGCTCTCTTCAGTGAGCTCCTTTCTGGTGGCCGCTCCCACCACCATTGCGTTTATGGGTAGGCCCTTACACCAATGTGGGCTTCCTCAGGGGGGAGATAAAATTGTGTCTGGTCTCCATGGGATTGGCTCACCAGTATCAGTATTCTTCCATGCGCACGGCATGATGAGTTGGACTAACTCATCTATAGGTGGAGTCACCCAAGAAGTAGAAGGTCGAGCATGAAAAGCCTGCAGGAATACGGATTCCTCAGAAGAAGGGTTGGTGTGCTTCCAGTCTCCCCGCTGTTTCAAGATTTCCAGTGTGTCTCCAAAGGAGACATCCTCAGGGGGCAACCATGGGGACCCTCCACTTCAGCATAGTCCGCATCTTCAGTGAGGGACTCCTCAGAGGAGTCCACATGCTTCCTCTTGCATGTCCTCTTGCATAGCACCTCTTCAGTGGGGCTTTCTGATGAGGACTGTGAAGAGGGGGCACCCTGTGGTAGGGTATCCTGGGGTGCTTGTGCTCAGTGTCCTGATGCAGTGGTCTGTATCAGCTGTGGCTCAGAGGGAGGACATATTTGGTATTCCAATGCCAACAGTTTGCCTGCAAAGGCAAGGGCCCTCTCCATCACCTGGAAAGCAGGCCCACCTGAAGAGGGATGGGAGCCCTGAACTGAGAAGGACAACCTCAGAACCAGGGTCACACCCCGCTCTGATGAACCCACTCCCAAGGATGAAGCCCCAAGGGGACTCAGTACCGTCAGGACTCCTGGGACCACAGTAGATGGTGCCATAGAAAAAATGGTGGCATACCAGGCACCTTGGAGCCTGCAGTCCAGTTCCAATGCTGAGGATGACCTGGCTCTGAATGAGTTGATGGCCAACAGGTCTGCTCTGGGACATCCCCCAACTGTTTCCAGAGGAAAGCAATCAGGCCGCTCTTCAGGAGCACTGGTAGGGCTGTCCAGAGAAAGAATCCCTGGACCCCTGGTTACGTGGACCCCCTCTGCCTCTGTAGGGGCATCTTCCAGAAGAGTTACCTCCTCTGCCCTGGGGAGCAAACTCACCACATGTATCACAGAAATGACCATGGTATTTCTTGTGCCACATTTTTCCACTCCTCTGATTCCTAGAGTATGGGCATTGGGGAGTGGAAAAACATATGCCCATGGCAGACAGGGACTTGCCATCCTTCTCACACCTGGCTAACGTGTCTTTCAATTTTGGGCCAAATAAGGAGGATGCTTCCACTGGAGCATTAAGAAAGGAAGACTTACAAGGGTCCGCAAAGTCACAAAGACGCATCCAGGTATGACTTCTCATGACAATGCCTCAACCCGCAGCTCTTGCTGTCACTTGGGTAGCATGACATATCAACCACATGGGTGAGTTGGATATGGATTCCAGGGTTGCAAGCTGCAAGGCAACTTTGTTGCATTCCTCATCAGAAACTGCTCCTGCTAAGGTTCCTGAGAGTTCCGAGACCAAGTGGAGCCTAGTAAAATGTGCCAGATAGTTCAAAGACCAAATGGCAAAGGTTGATGAGGCAAACACTTCCCTAGCCTGTCCACCACCCAAGACTCCCTGTTTGGGGGATGGACAGTCTGGCTCTCTTCAGCAAGCTCTTTTCTGGTGGCTGCCACCACCACATTTGTGTCTACTGGTAGGCCCTAAGACCATTGTGGGCTTTCCTCAGGAGGATAAAATTTTGTCTGGTCTCCATGCGATTGGCTCAACAGTATCAGGACTCTTCCATTCACACTGCACGATGAGTTGAGTAGAAGATCGAGCATGAAAAGCTTGCAGGAATATGGACTCCTTGGAGGAAGGGTTGGTGGGCTTACAGTCTCCCCACTACTACAGTCTCTCTACAGTCCCCTTCATTATAGTCAATATCTTTAGTGAGGGACTCCTCAGGGGAGTCCACGTGCTTCTTCTTGCACATCCTCCTGTGTGATGCCTCTTCAGCAGGGCTTTCTGATGAGGACTCAGAAGAGGGGGCACCCTGTGGTAGGGTATCCTGGGGCTTTTGTGCTGGATGTCCTGATGTGGTAGTCTGTGGCAGCTGCAGATCAGAGGAAGGATATATTTGGTATTCTGACACTGATGGTTTGCCTGCAGAGGCAAGGGCTCTCTCCATCACCTGGAATGGCCCTAAGACCATTGTGGGCTTTCCTCTGGGGGATAAAATTTTGTCTGGTCTCCATGGGATTGGCTCAACAGTATCAGGACTTTTCCATTCATGCTGCACGATGAGTTGGACTAATGCATTTGCAGGTGGGGTCACCCAATAAGTAGAAGATCAAGCACGAAAAGCCAGCAGGAATACGGACTCCTCGGAGGAAGGGTTGGTGGGCTTCCAGTCTTTCCACTGTTTCAAGATTTCCAGTATGTCTCCAAAGGAGACATCCTCAGGGGTGACTGTGGGGACCCCTCCCCTTCACTGTAGTCCATATCTTTAGTGAGGGACTCTTCAAGGGAGTCCATGTGCTTCCTCTTGCACATCCTCCTGTGTGATACCTCTTCAGCGGGGCTTTCGGATGAGAACTCTGAAGAGGGGCACCCTGTGGTAGGGTATCCTGGGGCTCTTGTGCTCGATGTCCTGATGCAGTGGTCTGTGTCAGCTGCAGCTCAGAGGAGGGATATATTTGGTATTTTGATGCCGATGGTTTTCCTGCAGAGGCAAGGGCTCTTGCCATCATCTGGAAAGTAGGCCCACCTGAAGAGGGATGGGAGCCTGCAGCCAAGAAGGACAACCTTGGAACCAGGGTCACACCCCGCTCCAACTAACCCACTCCCAAGGATGGAGCCCCAAGGGTACTCGGTACCATCAGGACTCCTGGGACTGTAGTAGATGGCGATGTAGAAAAAAGCGGTGCCATATTAGACACCCCAGGGTCCGCAGTCCAGTCCCGATCCTGAGGATGGCCCAGCTCTGAATGAGTCAAAGGGTCAGCTCCGGGACCACGGTGAGATCCACCAGTGGAACCGAAGACGTGGGAACTGAAAAAGGCGTCTGTGCTGGGAATGTCTATGCCTGCAAGGAGGTCAAAAGAGGAGAATAATTTGGGGACCTTGGAGATAGACTCCCAATCCAGATGGGAAAGGAGTCTTGGAAGGTATAGCAATCCCTCTTGCTGTCAGCAGCTGGTCCACAAGATGCACCACATCAAATTCCGAGAGGCTCCTGGTTGATTTTGTTGATATCCCCGATGGGGAGTCATTCCGTTCTAAGAAAGGGCTAAATTGCTGCCCAAAGAAAGGATCCACCATTGGCCAGTATCGGGTCCATGCAGAGCAGTCTATCGGCACCAAGGTCCCGAAACTAGAGACCTGTAAGGAAGGGGTGTACGGTATTGAAACAGACAGAACAGACACTGTAGGCAAGCTTGGTGTCGTGGTCGGTATCGAGGTCAGAATTTTTAAAGATGGCACCGAGGAAGAGATTTGGAATTTAGGCAAGATCGGTGCTGTAGACATTGTCAGTGCCGTAATAGGCGCCGACGACACAATTTTTGTAGATGGTGCCATAGATGTCAGTTTTGGCTTTGTCTTGATTCCTGTTTTCTATCACCAGAGGGTGAAGAAAGAAC
The DNA here is from genome assembly GCF_019279795.1 of Protopterus annectens. NCBI lineage: Eukaryota > Metazoa > Chordata > Ceratodontiformes > Protopteridae > Protopterus > Protopterus annectens. The sequence goes on along the minus strand of NC_056747.1, from coordinate 757,166,005 downwards.
AGAATGCAGTTTCTTTTTATGCTCTTTTCTAGGAGATGGTGAGCCCTCCAACACAGAAGTAGCCTCTGAGAAGGGCGACCTAAGGAGGCCCTTCAAAATCAACTTATTTTTTCTCTCGTTGAGGGTTCGAGAACTGAACCCTTGGCAAATGGTGCAAGGAGGTTGGACTGAAAGATGAGGAACCCTCAAACAATACAACCAAGATACATATGAATCACAATTTGGCATTTTGCGACCACAGTGGTGAAGTGCTTGAAACCCGAAGTTCCATTTTTCTCTGACATAGTACACAACAACAATATCAGTTAACAACAAACAGTAAAGAAAAGATAGAGGAAAGTTTTTTTTTTTTTAAGGGGGGGGGGATACCAACAATGGTATTTGGAGAATTACCTCAGTGGATAAGGAAAAAGGATGTACTACTAATGGTACTTAAGGATTACCGAGAAGGTAGTTGGAAAAGGTGAAATAATGGGTAAAGCTAATGACAGACTATAGAAAAAGGTTTAAAATGTTAAAAAGTAAAAATATTTAGAAAACAGTTTTTAACATGAAAAATTTGAAGTACTTAGCTGAGAACTGGCTTTACGGTTATGCAGCAAACAAGATCTGAGGTAACATGGAGAGGGGCACTATGGGTAAAAGCTTAGCTCAAGAGATTTTTGGCTGGCACGAGCTTCTTATAAGGCCAACTTGGTTCTGAGGATGTAATAGATGTCCAACAGTAAGGAATGAATGAAGATTAACATCATCAGATGGGCTGTTACCAAGCTTAGGGAGCCTATAACAAGGAAGGTAACAAGAGATCCTGTAGAGGTATTAATATATTTCAGAAATACTATGAAAGTCTGTATGAAGCAGAAAAATATGGAAATCAGGAAAATATACAAATGGAAATGTTTATGGAAGAATTACATATGCCAAGGTTAGAGGTAGATGAAGCTCAATTACTAATGGTTAGGATAGGAGGGAGATGAGATAAAAAATGTGATATAAAACCAATCTACAGGAAATTCCCCAGGAATAGATAGTATTCCTGTGGAAGTTTGGAAGTTAGCAGGGAAATGACTAATAAAGATCTGGAAAGTTTTGTAACAGTATTTCAGGAGGAGAAGTACCAACATCCTGGAAGAAAGCACTGGTACCTGCAATACCTAAAGAAGTTAAAGATCCATCAGACCCAGCTTCATACAGACCCATTTCAATACTAAACCATGGTTGTAAAGTGTTAATGTCTATAATGGCTAAAAAAATGACAAAACTAATGCCAAAATTGACAGATATGGATCAATGTAGTTTTATGGATGGGAGACAGACATTTGACATCATTAACAGAACACTGATGATCCAGAAGGAAGCATAATGTAAGAAGATATCATTGTTGTTGGTATGTCTTGATGCAGATAAAGCATTTGGCAGAGTAAACTGGGACTTCATGAGCAGGGCAATGGAACCATTTACATTTCCTGAAAAAAATCATAAGGTTGATTAGGGGATATATGAGGGATCAGAGGTGAAAATTAAAGTGAGTGGGGTCCTCTCTGCTAATTTCTGCTTGAGAAGAAAACCAGGAAGGGGTGCCTTCTTTCCCCTTTATTTGCATTATATTTAGAATCACTGACAAAGAAAATAAGGGACTCAGAAATTCAAGGATATAATTGGTATGGTAGTCAGGAAGAGCTGACTCTATTTACAGATGATATTATTTTATACCTGAGAAAACCAGAAAGAGACATTACAGTGTTGTGGAACATTTCGAGACACTTTCAAATCTTTTCCTGATACAAAATTAATGAAGCTAAAACAAAGGCAATAGCGGTAAATTATGTACTCACACGCAAATTGGTTCAGCAATATCCATATTTATGGGGAAATGATAGAATTAAATATTTAGGAGTATGGATTAAAATAATTCTTGTGTGGCAGCTAAGGATATGTGGGAAGAGACTAAAAAGATAATATAAAAACTGAGAAAATGGAAGCTTTGTTATATGGATATGGATTGTAAGATACAAGCAATGAAAATGGTTTTAGCCCATTTAGTCTTATACACAGTTCAGGTGTATTTTTATCAACAAGAGTAGAAGTTGTGGATAGGAATTAATAAAGAGCTGAAGGACTTTATCTGGGAGGGGAAGATGGCAAGAGTCAAGTGGGATAAGCTGACTCTTCCAGTAGAACAGGGCGGCTTGGGTTACCTAACCTGAAGGGGTATTTCAAAGCTACACAGTTAAGGCTCCTATACATAGCACAAGCAGAAAACAATAATTAAAAGTGGAAAGGGATTATGTTGAAATGGGGAAAAGCTCAAGAAATAAGGAGAGACTGGGATTTTGGATGCAGGCCTTTAAGGAGAATAATAATAATCATACAGAATATTATATCTATAAAGTAGTAGAAAGTATTCTAAGAACTAAGCCAACATAGGAATGGAGAAAGGAGATTCTGCTGATAGGCATGACTACAATTAGAGATATACACAATAGGCAAGAAGAGGCTGGAATTCATTGGAGAAAACTGGCAAAGGAACCAAGGTATTGGGAGGAAATTACTAGAGAAGGAAAGGTAATAGAATGGGAAGAGACCAAGAATTTATTTGGACTACAGGTTAGAGATTGCCCTCCCTATCAAGGATTGATATTAGAGTATAGGCAAAGAGAAAAAATAGGGGAGTCCTAAATGAAAGACCAGCACTGGTAGAGTTTTTAGTAGAATCTGGAACAGAAGCTGCCATTAAAAAGGAATAATTAGCAGTGCATATCAAATTTTGCACGATAACTATAAGAATCAATTAGAGGAGGTTAGAAAGGATTGTGAGAGACTAGATAAGAAATTCACAAATAAACAATGGTAGGATATGTGTATGTCTCCCACATATGCAACAAAATCTAGAAGATTTAGGATTTTTGCTTGGAAATGTTCAAATCCTGCCTTGTTTTAAACCTCATTCCTCCCCTGTATGTATTGTTCCCACAATTCCCATTTCTTCTATGTAATTTGCTCCTACCCTTTTCTAAAGATCCAAATTCCAGTTGTTTTTTCTCAGTTACTATATTCACTACTTCTAGTACAATTACTTTAGACTTTGATTTCAATTTTCTAGTAACTGCTTTTTGGCAACCACCATAATTAGACTCAGTAAGGCCTTACTACAGCTAGGGAAATCTGACTCTTTATCATAGCTCAAAAAATAATTTCCTTAGTTATATCAATTTGTTCACCCAGTATTTCTGACAGAGTGGTCTGCAGGGAATTTTTAAATACTACCAACTTGTTACACTCCCAGAAAATATGTTCCAAATTACCTCTTTCTTCTCCATAACACCTACAATATTTGTTATCTACCTGAAGAAAAAAATCTTTGGAGTATACCTGATATAAAAATACCTTTGTAAATACCTCCATGCAAATATCCTAAACCTTCTAGATTTTGTTGCATATTTGGGAGACATACATATATCCCCACATTGTTTCTTTGTGAATTGTTTATCCAGTCTCTCTTCCCAATCCTTTGTAACCTACTCTGATGGATTTTTATAGTTATCTTGCAATATTTTATATGCTGTACTAATTATTCCTTTTTTAACAGCAGCTTCTGTTCTAGATTCTACCAAAAACTATACCAGTGCTGATATTTTGTTTAGGATCTTCCTATTTCTTTCAGCAAACTCTCCCTTGCCTTGGAATAGTGAACAGAAAATAGGCAAACTGCATTCTCCTACATGACAAAGGAATCAATCTTCTTGTCACCCACTTCTGGGAGAAAAAAAAGCAGGAATGATTCTTGAATCTGCAATATGTGAGCACTGAATGAGTAGCTAGGGGAATCTATCAGCACATCTTCACTCATAACTTAAAATGCTGAATGTGATGTGATATCTATGCCAGATATGCACTGTCTGCATGGTGGTACAACAGCATATTCCTTTGTTTGATTGGATACCATACAATGCAGTATTAGACTGAATTAGAAACCTCAGAAGCAGCCTCTTTTGATGATTTCAAGGCCAGAAGAAGGACTACACGTACCTCTAAAATTGGCTGATACAAAGCTCCTTTCACTGGGGCAATTTCCCTTCAACATGAGGAAGCTGAGGTAAGCTACACACACTGCTAGTGAAGCATATTATCAGAACCTGTAATGATTTTGAAGGCAGGAATGGGAAACCTGCATAAAGGCTCCCAGGGCTTACCTTGTTGACTTTCTAGCCATTGGCAAATCAAATGTCCACTGCAAGATTAGAAGGCATACAGTGGTCTGAGTTTGGACTCCCCACTGTGCTGCAATCCAGGTTCTATAATGTCCTCCAGGTCCATTTCCACAAGCAGGAATGGCTGACACTGGAAGTGTGTGTTGAGCTCTTGCCAATGAAGGCGCTCCTCTAAAATTACATCAGAGAAGATTTCTAGTTTATGGTTAATTCCCATAGAATACAAAAGCAGCATCTGTTGCAGGGACACAAACAAGAAGTCCATCAGTGGTGCCACTAGAAGCCAGTTATTCAGGAGAACAGAGTGAACTTTTCTTACTAAGTTCTGCCCTTCACAGTCAACAGCTTGGTAAACACTCTAGGTACAAAGAGAAATCTAAACACCACCACTTTGTAGTGAAAGTTGTGCCCACAAAACCAAAGCAAAAGAACCTCCTGTGAAGCCCTCAGAGGTCATCATGCAGAAAGATGTTCATCATGATTAGAAGTAGTATCTAGCTGCCATATGCACTCTTATGGCAACACAAGCATGACTTATGGACAGTCGGTATTAAAACCAGACGTAAGATTTGTGCAATGACATTAGAAGACCATGATGGGATACAAGCCTTCAAACCTGTTTGAAATTAACTAAAGAACACAGCAGAACTGCTGGACTTATTCCAAATGAGCCACATCTTCTGCAGCTCCTCTAAACTCAAGAATCTGGGGCTGTATGAAGACCTCCAAAGAGGCAGCATAGTCTCTTGAGTGGAGCATTTTCTGGGGCAGAATGCAACAGCTCTAAGATATGGTCAACTATGACCATGTCTACAATAAATTATCAGAACATTATAAAAACTGCTCACCAAAAATAAAATCACATTGAGTACTTTCATCTGTATGATTTCATTGGACTGAGTTCTCACCTTTGAGAGCATATCTTTCTGGATACAATCTCCAGAACACTGATTCTTTGTGATTTTTTCCGGGCCGTGACAAACTCAGAGAACCTCCCCTATGGGCAACCTTAGACTGTACTGAGAATGGAGATGTTCTGCCAATTGGAGTCATATTTTAGGTGATTAAGGCTGTCTGTGATACAAGTGCAATATTTTGTTAGACTCAAGCTGCTGCTTCTTCATGGAGTACTGAATTAGTCAAGATGAAAGTGAGGTAGAGGGGGCCAAAGTGGGTCCGTAGAGATCATCCTACTGCTCCTGTGAAGGCTGGAAAAACAGCACCTAACATAATATAATATACAGTATGAACTGTCTGCACTTGCACCTTAAGCCAGGCCATCTTGCATAGGCACATGCTTTAGCCTGCTGTTCTACCTACAGCACTGATGCAATCAAAATTACATTAGGCTACACGAAAGCTCAGTCAGAAATGAGTTATGTACTTACCATAATGATGGATCCGTGTTGTCTCATTTTCGTCAGGTTAAACGTTTGGTTGTTGGATCCAACCTCAACGTCTTCTTCCAGAGTTTTGGATCCAAGGCTACAATTCCTTCCTTACCCTCTTCCCTCCTTCTGCCTAAAATGCCTCTGAATGAGTTCACTGACCATTTCTAATCTGAGAGAAAAATATCTTAACAAGAATAAAAACTGCAATGGAATAAAATGACAACTTATTAAGTATGCCAAACTTGATAATGTAACCTTAAGCAGACAAGGTCTTGCTTGAGGCCTGTCTGAGCATCAGAAGTTTGCAGATGGCAATTTGGAAGGGGGAAGAAAGGAGGGATGTTGAACTGGACAAAAATGAGATAACACTGATCTATCAGTACCCCATGTTGCCTATTTCTGTCCAATTCAAGGTTTGGGACAAATTCCCAAGCTACCAAAGGTGACCTGGGTGGTATCAAGGAAGGACATTCCTGAGAATGGCAGAGCCAAAGGATGCTCGAGCTCTAGACTGCACATCCAATTTGTTATGGCATATAAATGTATGAACCATTGACCAAGTTGCTGCACAAATGTCATCAATAGGAACTCTTTTCATGAATACTGCAGAGGTAGCAATCACTCTAGTGGAGTGAGCTTTTGGTTTTGAGTATGGAGACAAAACTTGGGTTTTATATACAAAACAAATGCAGTCTGACAGCCACTTAAAGTGTAACATCTCTGACACATGAGTTCCCAATTTTACCTCAGTTTGTGAACATCTAATGTGTGAATCATATGTTCTCCTTTGTTAGAGTAATTTGGAAAAAAAGAATGGCAAATAATGGATTGATTCAAATTTATTTCAGATTAAACTTTTGGTAGAAAGATAGGGTTTGTTCTCAATGACACTGTTTTTGTGGAAAATGAAAAAAGGTTGCTTGTATGAGTGCACTTATAATTCAGAAATTCATTTAGCAGCTGTAATGGCATTCAGGAAAACAATTTTCCAAGAAAGATACTTAAGGTCAGCAGACACTGCAGGCTTAAAGGGTTTCTGTGTCAATGATCAAAGTAAAATTGTGATATCCCATGGAGGAAATGGGTCCTGAATTGGGGGCCTCAGTAAAAAGGTTCCTTAGAGGAAAGCTTTAGAAATCCAGGGGAAGCAATGGAAGATCTTTTTGGCTTCGGTAAAAATTTGAAATGGCAGCCATTTGAACTTTGATGGTAGAAAAATTAGTACCTTGGTGAAAAAGTTCTGAAAGAAACTCCATTATCAATGGGAGGGGGACAGAAAAAGGGTCCAGTCCTTTTGATAATACCCACATAGAAAATATTCTCCATTTGCTTTTGTAAGTCTTTTTGGTTGACTGGTTTTGGGAAGAAGAAATTATGTGAACTACTGGAGAAGTTAGCCTGGCATCTCTGACTACTGCAAAATTTGAGAAACCATATGGTTAACTTTAGGGCTTCTAGATCCAGTACAGGCACTCTGTATGGGTAATTTAGAAGATCCAGAATGGGATCCTGGACTGAGGTTAGGTGTAGCAAATGAGGCCAAAGGAAGTGGAACCAAACCTGTCAGGGCCAGAACAGGGCAATGAGAATCACCTTGGTCTTGCAACTTGTGGCTTTCTGTATGAATCTTGTCAAGAGAGGTATTAGTGGGAATGCATACAGGAGACCAGGGGGCCAAGTATGGACCAGAGCACATCTAAGTGATGGTCCATGTGGAGGGATGAAGGCAAAGTTACTGCTGCTGCATTTGATGCTCAGGTAGAAGGCAGAGAGGTTGCAGCAAGGGTGGGTTGGCCCCAATGGCAGAAAATCTCTGTTGCTGCTATCTGTTTGAGAGACCACTCATGAAGTAGTAGAACAGACCTATTCAACCTGTCTGCTACTACATTTAATGTCCTGGGAATGTGTGTTGCTAACAGAAAATGGTGGGAAGACCTTATCCACTACAAGACTCTCATGGCCTCCAGGCAAAATGGATGCAATCATATTTCCCCCTTATTTGCTGATGTACAATACCACTGACATATTGTCCATTTGGATGGAAATCACACCCTTAAGTAGGTAGTTCTGGAAACCCTGCAATGCTAGGAGGACTGCTCTCATCTCCAGATACTGGTGTGAAATTTGTACTCTGTAGGTGACCACATTCCTTGAACTGTCTTCCCCTCAAAATGTATCCCCCATACTAGAAGGGAAGCATCCATGGTTATGGTGGCCTGGGGTGGTCACTGGACAGAAGGGTCTCCCTTCTACAACTGACAGAGAAGATATCTACCACATCATATGGTTTCTGCATACCTGAGTGAGATGGATTCTGGCATGGAGGGGATGGAAACTCTTGCGACCACTGGACTGAAAGAGTCGATTTTAACTCTCTCATGTGGTATCATACTAGCAGTACTAAAGTGATCTTGCTTGTGGATGGGAATGCTGAACTACCTGAAAGGCCACCACCTTTAATGTGGGGAATTTAACAGTTTGTTGAATTGCATTGATCTGACATCCTAACAGGAGAACTCCCAGCTGGATCTGTTATCCTCAAAAATGTCATTGTTCTTTTGACATCCATTTCCAAGAGACATCCGTTGGATTATCCCAACCTTGATAATGAAGTTATCAATGAGGGTCTACGAAGGTTGTTTATCTTGAAGGATTGCTGAATGAAGCCAAGGGCTCACTGGTTCCTGAGAAAAAGAAGCTCTAGAAGAGGGAGTTAGGACCCAACTGACAAGTGTGGTTCTGACTGCCTCAAAGTTTTAGGTATCAGACCTGATAAACTGGATGAATCTAGGGACTTTTTTCTTTACTTGTTAGGCCTCTTCTCTTCTGATTTCTTACCTTCAGACCATTTTTCTAAAGTATTCTCTCTGTTTCTCTTTATACTAGTCATTTTCTTTCCCTTCCTCTTCTCAGCACAAGCAGAAGCAGATGGAGGTCTTGATTCTAAAGACATAATGGATGTTGAAGACCATCTGTGAGGGAAGCAAACCCTTAATAGTTAGTTTTTCCATCCTGCCATGTATAGCTTCAGAATAAAAAGCAGCACAAAATATCACAGCTTTCTGAAGATGAGAAGCACCTAAGCAATAAACACATAAGGAATTGGGGTCTTGAGGAGGGATTTTGTGTTCACAGGATTAACACTTCTTAAAGGTTTACTATCATAAGTACATGTACTTGTGTGAAATGTGCTAATGTCAACTTATAACAGCAAAAATGGAGTTTGTCAGAGGCCAACATGTCGAATCTGTACATTAATGTGCAAATTCGACATTATGTGGCCATTTTCAATATCCAATAGTATGCTCCAATCCAAGACAACACCCCATGAAATTTTCCCTTTGTGTGTACCTATTTTAAGTGAAATATGCACATATACAGTTATAACAGGCACCATGTATCACATATTTCCGATACCTTGCTGCCAAATTAAGATGAATCTCCATTTCATACATTTCCTACTTATTCACATCCATATCGTTAAACTTTGTACTCCAAATACGCATACAGACTAGGTTTCTGTAAACAGGAATATAGGTGTCTCCTGCAACTAAGTAGAAATATCTCCACCATGTACAAAATGAGCAATCATGAGTGACTAACTACACAAAATCCTCTGGGGTGAAGTCATTGTGATGTGGCTACATTTTTTCAAACATTACTTCCTTGTCAACTAGTCTGCAACTCTTTGGACCTGGAGGAATACAGTACGAGTCTATTTTTGACATCCTCAATATGGTTTTGCTCAAGCATGATGGCATGTAAAACATCTAGAATAAACAGCTGCTTTTTACCCAGTAAACTACATAGGCAATGATGCTATCCTTCCACTAAATTCTGACTATGGGGATACCCTTTCCCACATGTATCCCAGTGATTCCAGAATGTCAAATTGAATAACGGTGGTTGTCTTTCAGAGTTACTACCCCATATCCCACACCTTTTAGGTTTATCTAAGATGTAATTATAGGTTCATAGGTGTGTACTAGGCTAATGGCCCTGGAGCCTTTACAAGCCTAGCCCAAAGAAATGCCCTGACATCATGCCACCTGACGTTAGTTCACAGTGCCTCTATTAAGTAGAGTCACTGGAGTGATCCCACAGGGTAAACTTTCTATTTCCCATCCACTCATCAAGATTTCTCTTGAAGAGGGCCAGTGAGGTGCTCTGCTTGACATGTATGGGAAGTCTATTCCAGAGCATGGGCCTTCTCTGGATTATGAACCTGTACCTCCAGCATGTTCTGTTGATTGTGGTAATGAGGTTGAGGTCTCTGGAGCGGGTAGTGCAGAAGGATTGGGATTCTTTAGATGTAGCATTTCTAACAGAGCTGGGTCAAACATGGCTTTTTAAGTCAAGCAGAGATTGCCTCTTAGTAGACGACATGAGACAGAGAATAGCTGCCCATGTAGGACATGTGTTTAAGGCCTAGGATTTTCCTCATGAGGTACTTTTGTAGCCTTTCCAGCTGTTGCATGTGTCTAGTGAGGTACATGCCAAATGGGGCATTACACTTGATGATTGGCCTAATGAGGGAAGAGCAGAGAGAGATGATGACCTCTTTCTTCCTGGATGCAAAACCTTTGGTAATGAGATGTGCCACATAGAAGGACTTTCTGACCACAGTGGCAATGTGGTGGTTGAAGGAGAGGTTGCTGTCAACCTGTGTCCCCAGATCTTTTATAATGCCTTCAGTGTTCAGTGGGCTCCCATTGATGTGGTAATTATTGGGAACTGATGATGCATTTTTTGGCATTAAGCTTAAGGCCATGGTTTTGACACCAGTCATTGGTCTCAGTGAAACCTTTCTGTAGGATGTCTACATCACTTGGGGAGTTAATAATGGCTCCCAGCTTGCAGTCATCTGTGAACTTGGTCAGCCAGAGTCTCTCTGTGTTGGCATGGACTTCTGAGAAGTAGATGCCAAACAGGAGAGGACCCAGGAATGATCCCTGTGGGACTCCACTCGTGACTGGTCAGCAATCTGACTTGGAATCTGCTATTTTCACACTGCGGGTTCTATCTGTGAGCCAATTTGCACCCCACCTAGTGATATAGGTGTTGATGCCTAGTTTGGTGAGTTTATCAATAATTCCTGAGTGAGTAATGGTATCAAAGGCCTTGGCCAGATCGAGGTAGGCTGTATGAACTGCCTTGCCCTCATCCACAGCTCTGGTGACTGACTCAGTCAACCAGGTTGAGCAGGCATGTTCTACTTTTCACAACAGCAAACTGCGTGGGCTCTAGAGTTTGCTGATTCCCTATATCCTTGTTAATTAGGTCCATGATGATGCGTTCCATAGCCTTATATATCAGACTAATGAGGCAATAATTCCCAGGGTCTGTAGTCGCTCCCCCTTTATGGAGAGGGATGACTGTAACAGTGTGCCTTTTGGTAGGGACAAAGCCTGAGTTGAGGCTGTGATTGAACAGGGCACACAGATGTGGTGCCAGTTCACTTTGTAGTTCATTTAGAACACATCCAGGGATATTGTCAAGTCCCATGGAGCCGTATTCTTGGCCTTGGACAATGCAGCTTTAACCTTTGCTGCAGTAATGCTGGGTGCCTGGCATTCCTCTGGTATTGTGATTGGTCCTTTAGGGGGGAGAGAGGGGTAAAGATGGCACTGAATCTGTCAGCCAGTATGTTGGCAATATCTGTTGGCTTAGTATAGGAGGTACCATTGTGCAGTACCTCAGAGAAAACCTGGTTATTGCCATGGAGATTCTTGATATAACTATAGAAAGCTTTGTGGTTGTTTTTAGTGTCTGCTGCAATTCTGCCTTCATAGCTGGCTTTAGAGGTTTTGAGGAGGGATCTCACCTTTTTGTTGTGGCTAATAAGCAAGTTTTTCCAGTCTTGGGACTTCAATTTTTTCTGCAACAGTTTTTTCCTTCTGTTGTAGAGTTTATTAATGTCAGGGGACCACCAGAATGGCTTCCTTTTTTTGGAGGACAGCATCTTGGTTCTGTTGGGTATGGCTAGTTCCATGCATTTATGTACGTGTTTGTATAGTGCATTGGTGTAGAATTCGGCAGTCATACATCTATTTTCCATTGACATCGGTGCTGTGAAGTTAGCTACCTCTGTTTTTAGGAGCCCAAAGTCAGCTTTGGAGAAGTTTTTTATGGTGGTTACCTTTGCAGGGGGTGTGGGTGAGATGTGGAGTTCCATGGTGATTAGTTTGTGGTCAGATCTAACCAGGGAGGAATTGACTATTGGTGTACAGCGATGGTTGCCCATGTTAGTAATAACCAGGTCAAGAATGTTGCTTCCTCTGGCGGGAGGTAACAATGAGCTGGTCCAGGGCAATGGAACTGATGAATTCCAGGAAGTGATGGGCCAGTGTAGTGGTGCATGAGTAGTTTTCCCAGTTGATGGAGGGGTAGTTGAAGTCACCTAGTATGAGAATGTTGGGTTGGACCCTAATAGTTTCCAGGGTGCTTAGGAATGTGGAGTGAGAGTCTTGCCACATGGTTGGGGACCTATAGCAGGCTATGACCTGAATCTCCATCTTACCCAATGTTAGTTGCACCTGAAGTATCTCAGATGCATTAAGCTGGGCTACTAGTCTGAAGGTGTACATATCCTTTATGAATATGGAGACACCACTGCCTTTGGAGCTGCGGTCCATGTTCTGGGGCTGAAAGGGATGGAATGAGTTATAGCCTGGTAGTGTAGGGGTGCTTTCTGCTGCTTTAAACAAGGTCTCCATTACAGCACAAATGTCAATGTTCTCCATTTTGAGGAGTGCTTTGAGCAAGTGCATCTTGAGATTTAGACTTCTAGCATTGAGCAGCATGACCCTCAGATTGTATCTATTTATAGCTGTTATGCTGGTAATTTGGTGCTGCGGTAGTACTGTCGCCTCACAGTAAGACGTTGTCCCATTCAATTCTCAGCTAGAGCGTCTTCTGTGTGGAGGCATGTGTGAATGAGCGTGCCTTCGTTGAAGGTTGTGCGTCAGGGCTGGTAACTCGGCATGTAAAAATCCACTACCAAACATTAGTGGACCGGAGTTCCGCTGTGGCGATCCCTAACCGGGATAAGCCGAAAGATACATGCTGGTAATTTGGTCTTTGAAACATCACCTAAAAAAGTTACTATAGGGGTGGCAAGAGCCTTATCCAGTAACCGGAAACCCAGGGGTGACAGATGCAGGCCATCTCTGGCAAAGCATTGAGGTCTGTCAATCATGTCATTCCAAGCAGACAGATACTGGATCCCCTTAGAATGACGCCAGGAACTTAGCCAATTGTTGAAGTCAATCATTTTGTGCTTGTACTGCGGTATCATTCTGGGCAATGATAGGATGCTGCTCAGGGCTAAGGTCATACCCACCTGGGCTACATAATCCAAGAGCTCCTCCATGTCTCTTTTCATGTAATCCAGGGAGGTGCATCTCAGGTCATTCACACCCACATGGACAGTGATAAGAGTCATACTTGTACTTGTTGTGGAGTGACCCAGGTGCATGTGTTTTGTGTCGGATTCTGGCACCTGATAGCTGACTGTTAACTTCTTCTTATTCAACCTAGTGAGTGGGACATCAGTGTCACCTATGATTAGTGTATTGGGCAAGCTGTTTTGCCTTAGGGGCTTAGGTTGAGGGGCACACTGTGTAGGTGAGCTGTGTGTCTTGTGGTTTGTGCTGTGTTGTGGTGGTCAAGTGCATTTCTGCCTTGGAGGGCTCTGCTGTTTGGGTAGATTTCTATTGAGAGCCTCCATGAATGTGGGTGTGTGGTTTGTGTTTTTATGTGAGAGCTGTGATGGTGAGTGTTCTGTAGGGCTATGTGTTGCATGTGGTGTGGTGCAGGTGTTGACCTCCACTTGACCATCTATTCTGGTCTTGGCTTGAGAGTGCATGGCTTCCTATTTGATATATAAATGCATCTCTCACAAGTCTGAGTGTTGGGAGGTAAGAGGAGAGGGTTGTGTGTGTACATGAGGCAGTTGCTACAGTGACTCAGAATGCCCAAGTTCATCAGGTTAATAGGAGAAAGCACAGGGAACTGACCTTTAGACATGCCAGAAGGGATGGTCATTATTACTAAGTACTGCAGCTGTTTCCTTATATATTCCTTTTACAGGAAAAATATCAACTCAAGGTGTTTGTGTCTGTGTCTGTAAGAGCACTGCTAAACACTTGTGGGGAAACTAATACGTAGACCCAGAAAATTTAAGGATGAAGTATTTAGGAAGATATTTTGAAGTTAGAAAGAAATCAAGCAGTACTTACTGAAAAATAATTAGCTTGTCAAGAATGATGAAAAGAGGAGAGTCACATGAATGGCTACTATTTTTATTACTGCTGAAAAACTCACACAACTCTTTGGCAGTGTCCAGGATAGCGGCTTGTATACTATTAAAGGTTGCTACAACATTTTCAGGGGCAACAAAAGCTAATGCTGGAATCTGCTTGCAGAGTAAGGAAAACCTGCTATCATTTCCAAACAAGGACGTCAGACCTAAGCGTTAAATCTGCCCCCACAAAATCTGGCATAGATGAAAACAGCAGCCTTTTGGTACACTATGTGGAAGGTTTCTCTTAATACTTTTAATAGTAGCCTTTTCAAAATCGCTAAGTACCATTTGCAATTTCAACACTAGTTCAAACCATTTACACAGTGACACCACTGTTCTCCAGAAATGATCATAGCATTCTGCACTTTTCGATTGTATAATGACATATACAGCTGGTATTACATTATGATTTTCAACATTAATGCAGCAATGTACTGTGTACTCTTGTTTGCATTCTTTAGTACTAATGGGAAATGTCCCATCAACTAAAATGTATTCAGACGAACACAAGACCCTTAAATTCCCTTCCGTAGTCAACACCAAGATCTCTGCATTACTGCCATGGATCATTGCACGTTCTACTATAAATCAGCCATGCTTCAATGGTATCATGTCTACAGTCAAGTCCTGTAAACTACTTAGTTCCTTGATAGGATTACTACTGGCCTTCTTCCTTATCCTGTGTACACTTTTTTTCAAAGCTTCCGTATTGGGCAGTGTAGTGACAATGTCTGTTGAGGTATGCGCAAGCACCTCCAATACAATTTTACAGGAATCTTCCACAGTTTCCTGTGCTCTATATTTTATTTTTTCTCTTTACTCTTATTTGCTCACATTTAGCAATATCAGGAGCGTGATTGTGAACTGTTCTTTTCCATAATACATCCTTATCACCATCAGCTTCAGTGACACACCAACCCTTACATTTCCCACTATTTTTCTTTACACAACACCAGTACTTCTTTAACTCAGCACTCTTTTCTAAATAATGTTAATACCCATCAATACAAAGGATTTTCCTTCCTTTCTGAGACATTACGCTATCAAACTGTAACCCAATTATACCAGGACCAGTTTAGGCAGCCTTTGAACTCATACTTTCACATGATGTCATACATGAAAATTATGATGACATATCAAATTTGCAAAGAAGAATACTGTAACATGTATTTATGTATGCTTTGATACCCTTTACCTACCAAATAGCTGTTATACTGTCTTCAGCAGCGGTAGTAAATCCAGAATTTCAATACCAACAGTGTATATACTACTGTTTCTTTCTATACTACTACCGGCACTTGTAACCCACATCATTACATTGATGCAAGTTCGTCAACATCTGAATTATTGCAGTTAATGTCAAATGCTAAACACCGAACTAAGGCAGAAATTCGACAAAGGTAGCGTTGACATTCTGATACGCTAATATTTTCAATATTCTGTAATTCAGCTAAATAAAGTCCAGTATTGTGGTAGTCGCATATTTAATAGTAAATCCTGATAGTGTTGATATATTCTCTGATAAACTATCTGAAAAAATGCATACTGTATGTATATACACTCAACTAGAATCTAAATCATTTCTAATAGAAGAAAAAACTTTCCTGTTGAATAAACTACTACAAAAAACACATGCACAAATGTTATCAACTTAAGTTATTGATAAATACTACAAGTACATAGAAAGATCACAATATAAAAAGCAAATAAATTTAACACTAGATTTAATCAACCTAAATGTAACCTAACACCATTAGATACTATAAACTCTACACTATAACTAAAGGGAAGAGTCCAGATAGCAATCAGCAAGAAAAAAAGCTCTTACTTATCATGACACAAGTACAAGCTCTCAGATAACATATATAAATGGAATAGTCAGCAAGCAAGGTCCAAGGGATTTTAAACAGGAGGAGGGAATTGTAAGTAAGGGAGGCTCGAGAGTCTCAGATCCAAACCTCTGGAAGAAGGTGTCAAGGTTGGATTCAGCAACCCATATGTTGACTTGGATAAAAACAAACACTGGTTCACAATATCTTCTGCTGAAATTAAAAAAAGAAAAACCTTTTCAAGTCAGATCCACTAAAAAGGACTTGAATCTGGACAATAAAGATAACAGTTAAGGATACAAGCCCCCGTGTGACAGAACAGAAAATTCTCCTGACCACTATGTTCAGGATTTGAGAATCTTTGGGAATCTCTCAGTTTTATATGTTGTACAAAAGAGATGACATAGGATTCCTCCTGACAATGTTTGGTCAGGAAACTCACAGAGTTTTGCTTGGGAATTACAGACATCATCCACTTTCTTGGGAACTGCACAGATGCCTCTGAGAGCAAATTCCATGGAAGTGATGATCCAAACTTTTGTTGTGGTGTTTCCAAGGGGAAGAGAAAGAGGCCACAAACCAGTCTGTCACTGATATCATCAGCTTAAAGGTTTCTCCATACAAAAAGTGAAGGAGTAATTATCCTTAGCTGCCTCTGAGGAAATGGTCTCCAGGCAACTCCTCAAAGGAAATGGGGGAAAACTATCCTCCAAAAGCTTCAGCAAAGACAAGTTCAAGCAAATATATAAGAAGGGGGTTAGTGTCTGGCAGCATCAGGTGATAGCCTGTATGCGAACCTGAGGCCTGCAATTAGGCTGGTACTCTTAACAGACCACATGGCTCTATTGGTCGATCCCATGAGACTTCAAATCAGTTACTTGAAGTTAAAGGCTTAAACTACAAGCCCTCTAGTAGGAGGAACAAGTGGATCTTCTTCAATCCAGAGAAATGAATTTTGCTGGGGAGATCTGGGGAAGAATTATTGGTCATGAATGTAACCACAAAAGCTATGGCCAGTTGTTGATTCAATGTGCTGCTTACAGAGCTCAGGCTGCCATGGAAGCAAATTCTGGCTGATCATCTGGTGAATGGATAAGAACTACACCGAAGGAAACTCTCCAAAGTGAGACCTGGTGTATATCTGGCATCTGCTGAAGAAGATGGATGTCAGCTTAGTCTCTGCTAATGGAAACTCAGCATGCTACAAATGGAAAGTGGAATGTAGTTTCAGCAATGCACTTAACTCCAGGATAATGTGACCAAGGCTTGCCCTCTACTTCCTTAGTTTGTTGACCATGCTCTTGCAAAAACCTCCAACTGCACATGGGACCTTCCAGCTCATTCCCTAGAATGAGCACTTTCAACTATCACCTTCATTCTGGTAGCAAGTAGGCTAAATGCTTCTTTTCAAATGTCTGCAGATAGCCTGAGTGAATCAATGGTAGTTATGCAACTGTTTTAATTGGCATACTCTTTTCTAAAATAGAATAAAGTTCTGATCTTGGTAGTCATTTGGCAACCATGAGAATACTTGGTGTGTTGTTGCTTTCAGTGTTGAACTCAGGAATTTTTTCAAAATTCAAATAAGGATTACTATCCTAACTAAATGACTTACAGCAAAGCACTGGAGGTCTTCAAGGCTATGAATAATTTTACAGTTTAGCACATTGTTGTCAGGCTTTACTCCTACAATGTTTAAATGTCAAACAAAAATGCCAAACAGGAAACGAAGAGGATAAACCCAATTTTAGGACCAAGAAGAATTCCTAATTTTAGATCACATTTTCATCAGAGATATCATTAACACATTTTGGACCGTTCTACAGATAGACAATGATCTTAGAAAGATTGTTGGGGATACTCCGAGGTTCCAATATAGAAATAAGAGTAACCTTAAACAGATGTTATGCTATCCGAGACACACTAGACGAGACGAGATGGCAGGGTACACCGTGCCATGTGGGCATTGCAACTTTTGCTCTTATATTGATACAGCCACTGAGTTTACACATCCTGATTCACACAAAGTGTTTAGAACTAATACAACTGCAGACTGCATGACGTGTAATGTGGTATATCTTGGGGTTTGTCAAGCCTGCTCTAGTTTCTATGTGGGCAAAACAAACCGTAAGCTCAGAGATAGAATGAGGGAACATTTATACCACATTAGGAAGGGTTCCAGCCATAATGCCTTAGCTAAACATGTGAGTCTTTATGACAACACACACACATTCTTATTCAGGGTTTTAGAGGTTGTAACACCGAACAAAAGAGGAGGTGATATTAGTAGTCAAACTGAAAGTAAGGAAAGTGACTGGATTGACCGATTAAGAGCTGACAGTGGATTAGGCCTGAATGAGAGAGCCTCCATTAAACCCAGATTGAGGAGACGAAGGAATATAAAATGATTATATCCACACATTTTTGCTGCACTTAAGTGTATATGTTCTGACTGAATAATCAAGTAACTTACAAATGTTTTCAGTATTTAGATGCAAGTAAGATTTTTCCTGCAGCCTATGACATGACATTTTAGCATACTTAACTTTTTATATTTTCTGATCTATTTGTCTTTTTATACATATGTGCATTATACTATTTATTCATTTTTCATTCACCTTTGAATGTTAGATATAAATACTTACACTCATATACCTACATTTCTTAGTATTGCCAAGTATATGAGATTTTTAACATTTCCCTTTTAATTGTGTCAATTGTGTTAATTGTTTCTCTTGTTACACCCATATATATACTGGGGAATTTTAACTTGTGTACCATTCAATAGATCTGAAGAAGCTCTTAGCAGCGAAAGCGCTTATCTGATGGAATAAAGATTTTAAGCCACTAGTGGTTGTGGTTCACTTGCTTGGACATTACTGGACCACTACTTTTGTTTGGGATTTGAACATTCTGTTACAATACAGTTTTTGGTTTTTGTACCAAAGAGATCAGCGTTGCTCCTTTCTACACTTGTTGGATTTTTACTCCTACAATGTTTAAATGTCAAACAAAAATGCCAAACAGGAAACGAAGAGGATAAACCCAATTTTAGGACCAAGAAGAATTCCTAATTTTAGATCACATTTTCTTGGAAATTTGATCCTAAATATTCACAATGCATATGCATGCACAGTTAGAAATGCAATATCTTATCTTGACATTTCTCTTGAAGCTGAAAGTAGCAACATTCACTTAAAGCTTTTATTTATGTTCAAGGAAGGTACAATGACAATGTTTCAAGCTCAAAGTTTAATTTTTTTAAATTATAAATATAATTCTGCAACATCTGCAGTTTTATTACTATGCAAACTGCAGCAAGTATACTTTTCTATTACAAAGTAAATTAACTGAAAAAAATGTAGTTTCAGTTTCATGGTGGCTGTTCATAAAAAATTATGGGACACTTACTGATACATTTTCTATTCATAATTGTCTTTGTTCTATGGAATGTTTTGTTTTCTTTCAAACACCTTTACTGAATTATCACTCATGATATAGGCAAATTTACATTCATATAAAAGCAATCAAATTATATTAACACAACAAATATTAAACTTCACATATATTTCTATAAATCATATAACCTAAGCAACATTACATAAATTATTCAATTCCTTCCTTTTTTTTAAACAAGAAACATCTTTATTAAACCATCACTTACTACATAGACAATCATACATGTATACAAATGAAAGCAAACCACACTGAGACAATCCTAGTCTCAAGCATTTTACATCACAAATCATACAGACAGACTCACAGTTGCAAACATTATACAGCACTTATAATCTACCCAGTCTTTCTCACTCAAACATTACATAGGTCATTTAAGTCCTGTCACCTTTTAGACTTCATTCCTCCATTGTATGTATTGTTCCCACAATTCCCATTTTTCCTGTGTAGTTTGTTCTTACCCTTTTCTAAAGATGGTGTTTTGTCTCTTGTACTATATTCACTACTTACCATGTCTAGACTATTCCAATTCTGTATCATAGCGCAGAAAAATCATCTCCCATGTTAGACCAATCTGCCCACTCAGTATCTCCGACAGTGCATCCTGCAGGGAGTCTTAAAGTCCACCAACTCACTGTACTCTGAGAAAATATGTTCTTAATTACCCCTTTCTTCCCCTTCACACCTCTAACATTTACTGTTTGCCAGAGACAAAATTCTCTGGAGTCTACCTAGGGTATAAAAATATCTATTTAAACATTTACAGGCTAAAATTCTAAATCTTCTAGTTTTTGTTGCATATTTGGGAGACATGCATATATATTCCAATTGTTTGTGAATTGCTTATCCAATCTCTCTTCTCAATCCTTTTTAACGACCTCTGATTGCTTCTTATAGTTATCATGCAGTCTTTTTTACGATGTACTAATTATTCCCTTTTTAATGGCAGCTTCTGTTCTAGATTCTATTAAAAAAATCTATTAGTGCTGGTCTTTCATTCAGGACCCCCCTATCTCTTTCTCTTTGAATATACTCCGATATCAATCCCTGATAGGGAAGGCAATCTCTAACCTGCATTCCAAATAAATTCTTGGCATCTTCCCATTCTATCATCTTTCCCTCACTAGTTATTTGCTCCTAATACCTGGGTTCCTTTGCCAGTTTTCTCCAATAAATTTGGCCTCCTCTTGCCTATTGTCTGTATCTCTAATTGCAGTCATCCCTATTGGCAGGATCTCCTTTCTCCATTCCCGTATTGGTTTAGTTCTTAGAATACTTTCTGCTACTTTATGAATATAATATTCTGCATAATTATGGTTATTCTCCTTGAAGGCCTGCATCCAAAATCCCAGTCTCTCGTTTCTTGAGCTTCCCTCATGTTTCATCATCATCCCTTTCCACTTTGAATTATAGTTGCCTGCTTGTGTTATGTATAGGAGTCTTAACTGTGAAGCTCTGAAATACCCCTTCAAATTGGGTAATCCCAATCTGCCCTGTTCAACTGGAAGAGTCAGCTTATCCCACCTGACCCTTGCCATCTTCCCCTCCCAGATAAAGTCCTTCAGCGCTTTATTAATTGCTACCCACAACTTCTCTAATTAATAAAAATATGCCTGACCTGTGTATAAGACTAAAGGGACTAAAACATTTTAACTGCTTGTATCTTACTATCCATATACATATAACAAAACTTTCATTTTCTCTGTTTTTGTATGATCTTTTGTTTAGTCTTTTCCACATATTCCTAGCTGCCACACTAGAATAATTTTAATCCATACTCCTATATATTTCATTTTATCATGCCCCCATAAATATGGGTATTCCTGAACCAGTTCATGTGTGGGTACATAATTTACCGCTATTGCCTTTGTTTTAGCTTCATTAATGTCGTATCCAAAAAAGATCTAAAACTGTCTCAAAATGTTCCACAGCACTGTAATGTCTTTTTCTGGTTTTGTCAGGTACAAAATAATCTCTCCAAATAAAGCCAGCTTTTCTTAACTACCATACCAATTATATCCTTGAATTTCTAAGTTCCTTATTATTTTTTTTTTTTGCCAATGGTTCTAAATATAATGCAAATAATAAAGGGAAAGACACCTCTGCCTGTTTTCTCTGCTCAAGCAGAAATGATCAGACAGGACCCCACCCACTTTAATTTTCACCTCCGATTCCTAATATAGTCTCCTAATAAACCTTTTTTTTTTTTTCAGGAAATGCAAATGATTCCGTTGCCCTGCTCATAAAGTCCCAACTTACTCTGTCAAGTGCTTTCTCTCCATCAAGACCCACCAACAACAATGGCATTCTCTTACATTCTGCTTCCCTCTGGATCATCAATTATCTGATAATGTTGTTGAATGTTTGCCTCCCCTCCACAAAACCACACTAATCCATATCTATGAGTTTTGGCATTACTTTTGCCATTCATTTAGCCATTACGGACATGAACACTTCATAGTCATGGTTTAGTATTGAAATAGGCTTGTATGAAGCTGGATCTCATGGATCCTTTCCCTCTTTAGGTATTACAGCTACCACTGCTTTCTTCCAGGGCAGTGGTACTTCTCCTCAAGATACTGTTAAAAACCTTCCAAATCTTTATCAGTTTTTTCCTCCTAGTTTACAAACTTCCAAAGGAATACCATCTATTCCGGAGGACTTTCCTGAAGATTGGTTATACATCACAATTTTTATCTCATCTCCTCCTATCCTGTTAGTAATCAAGCCTCATCTACCTCTAACCTTAGCATATTTAATTCTTCCATAAACATTTCCATTTGTAACGTTTCTTGATTTTCATATTTCTCTGCTTTATAGAGGCTCTCATAGAATTTCCAAAATACCTCTACAGGATCTCGTTACCTTTTTTGTTATAGGCTCCCTAAGTTTGGTGACAGCCTTTTCTACTTTCTGTTCCCTGAGTTGTTGTGCTAATGGTTTTTGTACTCTAGTGTTATCAAAAACAGTTGCTTAAGAGCAATCTTTCTAAGCTCGTGCATATTATCAATGTAATCCTTATTTTCTGCCTAGCATTCTGCAGTTGATCCCCTTGTTCTGTGAGATTCCCCCTATTCTGCAATACTTTAACATTTGCAGTCCCTCTAAATAATTCTTGTTACTTCTTAACCACAGCTTCCTTTTTTTTATTTTTTATTTCCACCCTATTTTTAAACTGTCTATATTATATAATCGAACTTTTAAAAGTTCGAACGTCATATGGTCGGGCACCATATGATCGGACTTTTAAATGTTTGAAAATGTAATTAAAAAAATAAACCAAAGAAAAAACCTACCTGAATGGTTTAAGCAGGGGGACAAGCCCCCCTACACCCCCCACACCCCCGCTCTTTAAATATACCAACTTCAAGATCACACTACAGTGCAGAAAAGGGAAATCTTCCCATTCCACACTGTACAGCAATCTCCTTTGAAATGTTCAAACTTTTAAAAGTTTGATCATATGGTGTCGACCATATGACGTTCGAACTTTTAAAAGTTGAACAAAGTGATATAGACCCATTTTTAAACTCCACTTTAATTTTATCCCACTCCCTAGCTATATTTTCAGAAGAGATCATCTCTAACAGCTGCTGAATAATCTCCACTACCCATTCTTTAAATTCATCTCTTTTCAACAGACAGGTGGGAAAGCACAAATGTCTCATTTTATTTCATTACCATGTGTGTTTATTTTAGCTATTATTGGTGCATGATCTGAAATAGTTATTGGGTGGGTATCAAGACCTTCAATTAAATGCACATGTTGCTGTGAAATGTAAATTCTGTCTAGCCTAGCCCAGTTTTTATATCTAGGGGAACAACATGTAAATTCATTCCGAACTCCTATTACTGAATTCACATCTTCCACACCAAATATTTTCATAAATGTCTTCAAAAAATCTACCCTTCTTTGTTATATTTTCCCTTATGGGGCCCTCAGACACATCTTCACTGCTGCTGATCAAATTCCAGTCCCCACCTATTAACTAATATTCCTTGCTAAAAACTGATCATTTCTCCAAGAATTTTCTCAAGCTTCATTATAGCAGTTTTAGATGGAAGGTAAATATACACCAGTGTAATCTTCCTCTCTTGCCAGTAGCTCCTTAGCACTACAAATCTGCCATTATCTTTCTTATCTTCTTCTATCAATGTGGGAACTCCTCTTGCAATTAATATAAGTACTCCTCTTTTCCTTTGCCATAGGTATTATGCTGAATAACCATCCTGAAAAGCTTTCTTTATCAAATTCACATTTCAGTTCTAAGTGTGTCTCCAGAAACATAGCTTTTTGCACTCTGCATTTTTAATATAGTTTGCTACTCTTTTTTTGTTTGTATTTATCTGTGAGGCCATTTGCATTTAAAGACATTAAAGAAAGCATCATTGTATTAAAAATTATTTCTACCTTTTATGTATAACACCTTTTTTGTTAAATGTCTAGTTCCAGCTTGTGTTACATACATACACTGATAGGTTGAACTTTTATACAACTGTTTCTTGTCATATACATTTGAGCCCATGTCACATCTTATAAAACTTTTTGTTTTACTGAAAGCCCTCATCTAAAAAAAAAACAAACACCCCCCCAATAGCCCCTAAAATCTATTACTAACACAAAACTATGTACACCTTTAAATATTGAAGTTTTACCCTCCTAATAGGAACAAAAGTTCCAAACTGAAAGCCACACTCACTGACTTGAGTTAACCTAAAAGAACAGTCATCCATGCTAAGACGCATGGTGCAGGCCTGTGCTTCTACTAAGTGCAGATTGTTTTTTCTTATCTTCATAGTTCTCCCAGCTAGAAAAAAACACTGAATGTTTTCAGAGAACACCGGTTACCTTGGGAAAGCCCCTGAATGCTTTCACTTTTTTTCCCTCAGTCAATCACTCTCCACCAGACTGTAGCCAGTTTCTCTTTATCAGATTGTCCCCACAGAGACATGAGAACCAGGCAGCCAGTTTCTTTTTATCAGATTGTTTCCATGAAAACATGAAGGCCACCTGCAGAATTGTTACTGAGCATACATGTATTTGCTAGAAAAAAGCCGAATTATATTCAATGTTCTTTTTCATTTACTTGCTCTCACTTAAAAATTGTTACTAAATCAATCTAAGATCTTTTGGCCAGTCATTTCCCCATGCAAGAATGAGAAAAAGAACATACATTTTTATTTTATCATGCTTTTTAACCAAGTTTTTTTATACACTGCAGTGCCTATATTTCTTAAAACTGCACAAGGAGACAGAAGAAAGATAAGAAAAAAAAGGACAGCAGCACCTGTTTACAATCCCCAATACACTTAAAAATAACTGACAAAATTTTATAAAAAAAAACTTTATAACATATAAAGAAAACCACATGCCACAAAATTGGTACTATGTAAGAAAAAACATCTTTACTTACAATTAACTTTCTCCCTACTCTTCCCCTCCCCAAAGCACTTTTTTGAACATTAATGGCATGAAGTAGGGCATATGATTTAAGTCCCCCACAACTCCAACAAATTCTAAGAACAGTATTTCCTTATTTTCTAGTTCTGTCATATTTCATAAATAAAATTATTACATTGTAATTCCATATTAAGTTACTGGTTTAATTACTGTTCATCTCTGAAATCCTCTCTCTGTTTCATTTCCAATATACTCTCAATTCTTCTAGTCAACTCTGCTGCTCCCTTCTTTCCCCCAAACATTTTCCATTGAAATACTGGAAAAGGTTTCACAGGTACAGTTTCTCTGTGGTCTTTCTTACGAGAAGAACAAGCAGCAGAATCTCCTGTTTCGCAGCTTACTTTTTGTTGGACAAACTTTTATATTTCTGTCTTCACATGTACTTCATCAAAGAATGATTTTGACCCCCCCCCCGGGGAAGAATACCTTGAAGACAGGTGGATACAGCAGTTTGAATCTCACACTTGCATCTCGACATTCCCTCAATAGTGGAAAACATTTTCTCCTATTCTGTCTAGTGTACAGTAATTATTCTCCAGAAACACTCTGCTCTCTTTCTGTTTTACTACGTTGTTCTTCTGCTGCACTTGTCACAATCACCTCCTTCTGATGGTAGGATTGCATCTTTACTATTAAAGGTCTAGGTTGCTTTCTTATAGTCAGGTTTGGAGCATACACATAATGTGCCCTTTAAACTAACAACTCATGCAGAGGAATACCACTCCAGTTGCTTATTTGTGCTTTCATAAAATTAATGCAGTCTGGTCCTTCCAGCTTCTCTCGTATAGCTGAAAATCTCAGGATTTCCCTACCTGCTCTGTCCTCTAATTCTATTATTTAAAACATCTCTTCCTGAGCAGTCTCAAATTCAGCCAGCCTTTTCTTTATTTTGACCACTGATGTTTGCAGCTTTATCATTTCATCTGAATATCCTTTTAAAGTGCTTTCATTTTTTCCAGCCTTTTGTTTGTATTGCTATACTCCATCAGTGTTTTGCTTGCTTTAACCAGGTCTGTATGCAGTTGTCTTGTGTCTTTCTGTAGGTTACTGGAAGTCATGTCTGAAGGTTGTATTGGATTTTGCTGAACAGCTGCAGAACTTTCCCCAGTCAGTGTTTCTTCCTCAATTTTTGTAGATTTTTTTTTGCATGTCTTCTTTATTCCCAGCATCCAGGCAGTGCACTTACTGGCCAGTTACTGAAATTTACCCATAAACACAAGTCTACTGGCCCTCCCTGCTGAGTTTCTTTTTTCACACTGGGAGAGATAGAAACAAGATGTTAACGTGCAGCCATCTTGGCAGTCCCATCAAAGTTATAATTCTTATCACAAATCTGATTTTTTTTAAACTCTGGCATGCAATATAAAAGCAATGAATAATCACTGTATTTAGTTTTAGGTAGCTTAAACAATTATGAAATTCAACCCATTAACTTTAAGCTCTCACAGTTACTTGAATTACTTACATCTCTAAGTTACCACATGGTGGCTTGTACTATAAGAGTACTTAAAAGTGTGCTTCTCTTAATTTGTAGTTTCAGCAAAATGCAGGTGGTTATAAGTACTGGTCAGTAGTTTGTGCATTTTTTTACTTGTTTCAATAAAGGTGGTGCTAAAGCATTAACATTTTATCTTACACATTTAACTCCCTATCCATGTTTTACATAAGTGAATATTACAGACATATTTCTTTTGTGATGTTTTAGTATACTTTGCAATACTGTTGCTTCTTATGAACTTAATTTCTTGCATATTTCTGGCTCCCCACAGGTGTCTAACTGCTCCCAAGTTTTCTTCTCATCCAGACCGGTCTTAAACTCACTACAGCCAAGTGACACCTCCAGGTGCATCTTCAGTTAACTCCTACTGATGCCTCTAGGCATCAAATATTGCTTATTCATATTTGCATCAATAATTCCAAAACTATGTTATGTACAAGGTTTTAAAAGATTTCATCTTAAAGCTTACACAATGGCAAACTCAGCTGCATTAATATTTGACCTCTGTCTAGTGCAGATAAAGATATATTAACTGCTGTTTTTATGATTTTAATTTATACAGATATAATTTTCATGTTTTTCTAAATATCTCAACAACCAAGTAACAGACAGAACCCCTTAGTCTCACATGAAAGCTATGAGCTAGATGAATAAAATGCTGCTGACAGTATGTGTGTAACTTCAGTGGTTGCAGAGATATTGTAAGTTGTTTACAAAATATTACAAATATGTTTCTGCATTTACTGTGACTTATAAAATTCAGTTTAATACCTAGAACATAAAGAACACTACCAATATAAAAATAGCTTGTGCTGAAGGGTTTGCCATTTATACTTCTTTCATAACACCTATGGTTCCAGAGATATGAGCATTTGTTTGAAATATAAGGACATCATTTGATTCTGTTAAAAGGCTTACACTCCAGCCATTGGAAGTTACAGTCTAAACTTCCTGAGCTCCATTGGAGTGAATGAGTTAACCTCCCTATGCTAATCCTGACCTTTTGTCATGGGCTGGTGAGGAGAACATGAAATTTAGTGCAGTGTCACACTGCTGCTGGACAGTGGTTTTATTAATTCCCTGCCCACAGTGTTCACACCCAGTAACATTCCAAGGGTGGGACACGTAATGGGCATCAGCACTGTACCACCCCTCACTTCAGCAAAGTGCTCACATCAATAAAATACCATGCTCATCCTGAAACTACACCACACAGTTGTTTCCAGAGTATCCACCAGGTAATCAAACCGTGCAAATATGCCTCAAGCATGTGCACTTCCCTCCTGCCCAGGAAAGACACTCCGCTTCAAGCAGTCAACAGCCCAAGATGTTATTTGAACTCAGGTGCATCCTTCTATGCCACAGGAGCAGATTACATAAACTCTTCACAAAGCAACTAATTGAATGCAGTGAACCAAGCGAAACACTAGGTTATGACACAAGACATGATTCTGAATAAATCCTTTTTCATTGTTTCCATATTGTGTGGTCATCCGAGTGATTCCTTGTGGATTAACAAATGGATGCCAGTTCTGATATTGCACATTAATAGCCTACCTAATCTCAAAAAATAATGATATTGGTAACGGTGTCTGTACATCTCAAAATGTGTTTCAGGAATTCACATTACAGAGAAAATGTATTCTTGACTTTTGGCTAGTCACATGAAAAATCATTTCTCTTACAAAGTGATTTGCTTATTGAAGAATTATTAATGGGATCCATATATAAGCATTTTGCTGCAATAAAAATAATGGACTTGAATAACTAAAGTGTTCTTAGCTTTGTTATGGTTATGAGCAAGATAATTACAAAACCATCAGTATGGTCAGAAGACAACATATACATTATAACAATATATTTTTGCCATGCTTTACCCCTTACCTAAAATAAATTAAAAATTACCTCTGTATTAAATATACCATGGGTGTTTGCATCAAAATAAAAATACATTAATATGTTTGCCAAAAATGTTGCTACTGAAATAAATGAACATGCTACAATTCACTGTACTAGATAGAATTCTGGAAATATAATTTAAAATCATTTTTGTATGTATTCAAAATACATTTTAATAAATTCAACTTTTCAGTCTTTATACTATAAAAATCAACTCTCAAAACTACCCAGATACCTGTTCAGTTTCTTCAATGGCCTTCCTTTATCAGAAGAATTTAATGATTGATCTCTATAGTTATCTGATCTTTCTTTTGGGAAATTTGTTGCTGCACCACAGCTTTTCTTGGAGACATGTCTTCAGAAGCCTCCCTCTGCAATTCTATTACAGTTCACCCCATATTTTCATGCAACAGTACTGGTTGTGAAATTTCAGGTTGCTATTTCCCCTTTAATGTCAATATACTCTTCTCATACAAAATGTCTGCAGTTCTTCCTATATAACTTTGCTTCTGCCAGAAAAACAAACACAGGATCTTGGTTATGCTGTTTGACATATAATTCAGCTTTAGGGTTTGGAACTGCCAACAGCTTTTGTATTCTTACTTGGCCTCCAGATGGTAAATCAGATAATTCTCACCAATTTTTATTACATCAGTATTGCTTTCTGCTGATTTCTCTCTAGTAATTTATTTAAAAACTTATTGACTTTTCAGGAATTGGTAACATAAATGAAGTGGATAATTTACCTTTCAACAATTTACTTATTAACAGATGAACTGGTAATAAACAGAGACACTGTAAAGGAGTATTGCAGTATCAGATGGAAATTATCAAAGCTTGTGATACTGCTGTTTCTCATGTGATTTCCACTGTCTGAATAATTATTTTCACTTAGATTCTATGCTTGAATTCTCACAACTGCAAAAATACTTCCAAATTCTGATTTTTGCACTGCACAACACTGTATGATATGTCAGGTAATCTTTTTTATAACCCCTTTATTGAATCACTTAAGACAGACAACCATACATTTATATAAAAAATAAATTATGCTAATATATCCCCAGAAATAAATAATACATCACATATAATCTTTGTATATTTATCATTTCAACATTACATAAACTGATCTATTCCTGCCTTCTCTTAAACATTACTCTGCATAAATTTTCAGTTGTCATTTTCCTATGGAATTTGCTCCTACCCATTCCTAAAAATCCCATTTATATTTCTTTTATCTCTGTTACAATATTCAGTACTGCAAAATACAGTTGGTTTTGACTTTTATTTCCATTTTCTAGTAATTGCTTTTTTTGGCAGCCACCAGAGTTAAACTTAACAAGGTTTTACTGTATCCAAGCAATTCAGATCCTGTATCCCAGCTCAAAGAAATCATATCCTTAGTTATAGCCATTTGCTCACCCAATATTTTTGATAGTAGAGTACTCAGTAAGTGTTTTTTTTAAATCTTCCAACTCATTACATTCCCAAAACATATGCTACCAGTAACCTCTTTTGTTCCCATCAAACTTCTAACATTTGCCATCTACTGAGGAAAAATTCTTTGGAGTCTGCCTGGGGTAAAAAAAAACTATGCAAGCACTCGCTGCAAATTTGGGTGCCATGCATACACCCTCCCATTGTTTGTTCACAAATTACTTACTGAATCCCTCTTCCCAATCTTTTTAAGCTCCTCTGATGGATTCCTATAGTTATTGTGCAGTAATTTATATGCCCTACTAATTTTCACATTTTTTAATAGCAGCTTCTGCTCCAGACTCATTAAAAAACTCTATTAGAGCAGGCCATTCACTTCCATACAAAATATCACAAATTTCTTGAGAAATCTACCCTGTTTTGTTATATTTTCCCTTCTACATTCCCAGATACATTCTCACTGTTGCAAATCAAATTCCAGTCAACACCCATAGGTAATATTCACTACTGAAAGCAGATTTCTTCCAAAATTTTCTTAAGCTCCATAATAGCAGTTTTAGGTGAAATATAGATGTATGCCAGCATAATCCTCCTCTCTTGCCAACAGCCCTTTACTGACAAAAATCTACCAGTATTATCATTTTTCTCTCTTCTATTACTATTGGAGTTCCTCTAGCAATTAGTACAAGTATTCCCCCTTTGCTTTGTCCTTGACACACTGCTGAATTTCCCTTCTGAAATCTTTTTTTTTTTTTAAACAATAAACATATTTATTAATTACTTATGACATAGGCAATCATACATTTATACAAATGAAAAAAAGAAGTTATGTACTCACCATAACAATCAATTTGTGCTGTCCATTTTCATTCTTCAACTGCTGTGTTCGGGTCCGATACCCAGATCCAACCTGGCCATTACTAAAGCTTGTGGTAACCAAAAAAGCTCTCAAGCTTCTCCCTTACCCATAACAAACCAGCCCCTAACATACCTCAGATCTTGTTTGCTAATTTTACCTAAAAATGACAACTGCTAATATGTATGCATAAAGACACAAATTTGTTTGTGTTGCACAGAAAGAACTATATCTGGAGCTCAATCAAAAAGGACAGTGGTGTCCTTACAATATATTGTTCTTCCACAAGCTTGTAGAAACAAAAGATGGGGTTTGGTGGGTGGGAAGCTGAGGAAGAATGAAAATGGACAACACAGATGGAAGGTTATGGTGAGTACATAGTAAATAACTTCTTTCTCTGAGGTGTCAATTTTCTTTCTATCCTCAACTGTTAGGACAGAGCCCTTAGCTACCTAAAATCCCGGGTGGACTCTAAGAAAGGATATTCCTGAGCACAGTTGCACAATTTGTAATGAGTCATAAAGATATGAGGACTTGCCCAAGTTGCTGCTGCACATATGTCGTCCATGGAAATCATGGATAGAAACACTGAAGAAGTTGCCATGGATCTAGTTGAACAGGTTTAGTTAAGCAAAGACACAATTTGTTACAGATAAAGGAAATACAATCAGCCAGCCATCTGGCTAAAGTTACATTTGCGACTGGTTTACCCAATTTCAAATCTGCAAAGGAAACAATTGGTCTGTCTTTCTGATTTCTTTTGTTCAAAGTAGATAAAATGCAATTGTCTGCAAACATTCAATAAATGCAACATATATTCACCTTTGTTTGCAAATTTAGGAAAGACTACTGGCAAATTAATGGACTGATTGATACAGGATTCTGACATCATCTTGGAAAGGAAGGATGCATTGGTTCGTAATGTGACCCTATCCTTATGAAAAATCAAGTAGGGAAGTTTTGGAGACATGTCTTGAATTTCTGAAATCCTCCAAACTGAGGTAATGGCCACTAGAAAGACAGTTTTCCATGTAAGATACTTAAGGTCACACTTAGCTGCTGGTTCAAAGGGGAATGTATTAATGTCCGCAGTACAAATTTCAGATCCCATGGTGGAGTAGGGTTCTTTAAAAGAGGGTCTCTCAAGAATGCCTTACAAAGTTTAGAAGAGACCACAGAAGAATCTTCAAATCCAATATGAAAATTAGATACTGCTGCTAATTAAATCATAATGGTAGGGGAGCTCGCCCCTTGATTAAACAGCAAAGCTAAAAATTTAAGTATGTTGTGTATCGGGGCTGAAAATGGATCAATGATTTTGTTGTGCCCAGTAAACAATTCTTTTTCATTTACTTGTATAAAGTTTTCTTGCTGAAGGTTTATGGGAGGAAAGAATATGGCGGACAGGGGAAGAGAGCACTGATTGGCTATTAACGGAATTGGAAAAAACATGTTGGCTTGAGGTTTGAGATGTCTGGGTGAATCATACCTGCTGCGTAAGACAGGAGGTCTGGAATCAGATACATAATCCAAGGCTGGTAAAGCAGATGAGGCCATAGGAAGGGGAACCAAATCTGTTGAGGCCAGCAGGGTGGCAAAGAGGATGACTTTGCTCTTCAATTTGGCAGCTTTCTGAAGAAATTTCAGAATTAGTGGAATTGGCTTGTAAGCATAAAGTAGACTGGGAGGCCAATCATGAAGTACAGCATCCCTCGGTGATTCCCCTTGAGGAGGGATTACGGCAAAGTAGCTGCTGCATTTGTTGTTTAGGGGATAAGCAAAAAGATCACAGCAAGGCTGGCTCCATTGATGGAAAATCATTTCTGCCATTTTCTTATTGCAAAACCACTCATGAGGCAGAAGAATGGACCTGCTTAATTTATCTACTATCACAACAGACTTCCCCAGAATGTGTATTGCTATTAGAAAGCAGTTGGATGAGATGACCAATTGCCACACTGAGTGATTCCCAACATAATGGATATGATTTGGTCTCTCCTTGTTTGTTGATGTAGCAAATTAATGACATACTGTCCGTTTGAATAGCAATTGTCCCCGAAGGGAAGAGTATCCTGGAGGGACTACAATGCTAAGAGTGCTACTCTCATCTCTAGGACATTTATATGCAAGTTCGCCTCTTCAGGGGACCAACTGCCTTGGACTGTTTTCCTCAGAAAGTGCTCCCCCCCACCACAACTGGGAAGCATCTGTGCTCACTATGGCTTTGGGTGGAGGGTGAATGAATGTACAGTCTTGTAGAACCTGATCTGATTAAATTCATCACTTGAGATTCTGCTTGCATGCCTGAGTGATTCTTATTTGTGTTGACATGAGTTGGTAAAAAAATTGACCACCGTGTTGCTAGCATCCATTGAATAACTCCCATAAGAAACATGGCTAGAGGTACTAAGGTTACAGCTGCTGACACTGATCCTAAAGCCTGAAGGACCAATCAGGTTGAAATCTTAGTACTGCAAACTATTTTTCTGACCTGGAATCTAATGGTTTGTACTCTTTAGAAAGGAAAATAAGCTATTACTGACTTTGTGTTGAAAATTGCTCCTATGAATTCCAAATTCTGAGTTGGTTATAGGTGAGACTTGCCATAATTTATGGTTATTCCCAGATGACAGCAAATCTGGAGTACCTGATCTCTTGCCCTTATTATCAGATGCCTGGTCAGGGTGGTAATGAGCCAGTCTAGATATGGAAAAACCTGGAGTCCCTGTGGTCTCAAGTGAGCTGCTACTACTGTCATACATTTAGTAAACACCCTGGGGACTTTGGTGAGGTCAAAGGGTAGAGTTCTGAACTGGTAGTGAGTGGCTCCCAGCTGGAATTGTAAATACCTTCTGGACTGTTTGCTCATTTTTATGTGGTAGTACTCATATTGAAGGTATACTGAGAACATCTAGTCATCCTTGCCCAGAAAAGAGAGAATGGACTGAACCATGACCATCTGAAACTGTGTGTCAAACTGACTTGTTCAAGTTGCTGAGATCCAAAACAGGTCTCCAGTCCCCTGTTTTCTTTGGTACTAAAACAAATTTTGAGTAAGTTCCAGATTCTATCTGATCTAGTGGGACCTCTTGGATGACTATTTTTCTAGCAGCCTTTGTACTTGTATTGCTGCTTTTTCCTCTGACTGGGTGGAACATCAGGAATTTTTCAGAGTTGGAGGTGGAAGGGAAAACAGTATTATACAGCCTCTGGAAATAATCCTCTGCACCCAAGTAACTTTTTATGTCTAGCCAGGCTTTCTGATGCAAGGATAGTCAACCCCAGTTGCCTCCAAAGGGGGACAATTGGGTCTCTTTTCAGGAGCGTTAGTAGGGTCGATCAGAGGAAGAATCTCTAGACCCCTGGTTTTGCGGGCCTCCTCTGCTGCAGAGGTGGTGACATCCATTAGAGATTCCCCTTCTGCACCTAGGGGATCTTTCTTCATGTGTATCCTGGAAAGGACCCTGGGACTTCTTAAACCACATCTTCCGACCACCTCACTGATTCCTAGAAAAGGATATTTGAGGGAGGTGAAAAACGTATACCCATTGCAGAGAGGGTCTTTCTATCCTTCTCACACCTGGATAATGTGTCCTTCACTTTGGTACCAATCCAAGAAGTGCAGTCAATGGGAGCACTGATGAACGAGGGCATGAAGGGCTCCAGAAAATCACATAACCACATCCAGCCAGATGAACCCAGAAAGCTCAGATCCAGAGACTCAGAAGCAACCAAAGGAATCAGAGAAGGAGCATGAAGTGGTATAGTAGATGGATGGGCCTCATGACCTGAAGGGGTAGGAGCTGGTAAAACACCCAATCTGAATCTGCTCCAAGAGGAACTTCTGTATCATTCTGTCCACATCTTCCTCGGTCAAACTCCTGGATGAATGAGAAGAAGCAAGAGAAAGAGACTGTGATTGGCACCTTTCCAAAAATGGTGAAGGGAACCTAGAAGGCATAGGATCAAGAAAAGGGGAATATCTGGTCCTTGGAATAACAGTGGTACCTCAGACTGTTGGATGCATAGGTTTCTTTATCAGATCTGAAGTTGTAGGATCCATTAATTTCTTTTTCTTTGGATTCAAAGGACAGGAACTTTGAAATCTTCTTGGATCTGATTTAGACCTCTTCCTATAAGACTTTAAGATTGGGGTCGAGGAAGTGGAAGGCATCAGAGACAGAGATTTGGACTCCTTAGATTTAGTCTTGGGGGATTGAGGCCCAATGATAGCTTCACCAAAAGATGATGGTAGCAAACCTTTTAGGATGAGTTTGTTTTTCCTGTCCACTAAAGCTCTGGGGTTGAAATTGTGGCAAACAAAGCAATCCTCCTGAAGGTGCTGCGGGCCTAGGCAATAAACACATAGTGTGAAAATTAAAGAGAGGCAACTTGTGCCCACACCTTATGACTCCAGAAGGACCTTTCTCAGATATTTCAAGAAAACTAAGTAAGTAAACAAGAAGGAAGCTTTTTTTTTATATGAGGAGAGAAGAAGTCAGAAAAAAATACCAACGATGGTAATAAAGCCACACCAGAGGGTACAACAGGAAAGAGAAGGGAGAAAAATTACCAACAATGGTAACAAAAGATATACAATATTGCACAAGTGTAAGGGAAAAGTAAACAAATAATATATATAAAGTTAGGAAGATATCAGAAAACTTTAACTGCAAAAAACTAGCACTTAATCTGTGAAACTTGAGCGCTAAGGCTGACCATGTCTTTTTGCAAAAAGTGGTAAATGAGATCTGGTTATGCTAGGGGTTGGTGCATTATGGGTAAGGTAGAAGCTCGAGAGCTTTTTTGGTTACCACAAGCTTTAGTAATGGCAGAGATGGATCCAATGATCGGATCCAAACCCAACAGCTGATAGAATGAAAACTGACATCAGATCAAACTATACTGACAATCTTTTCTGCAAGCATTGTACATCACAAACCATATT
Source organism: Protopterus annectens (assembly GCF_019279795.1). Lineage (NCBI taxonomy): Eukaryota > Metazoa > Chordata > Ceratodontiformes > Protopteridae > Protopterus > Protopterus annectens. Next base: position 757,130,714 of record NC_056747.1, on the reverse strand, counting down.
GACATAATTTTAGTTGCAAATGTTATACATCTCTTATAATCTACCCTATCACTGTCAAACATTACACAGCTCATTTACAATCCTGCCTTCTTTTAAACCTCATTCCTCCCCTGTATGCATTGTTCCTACAGTTCCCATTTTTCCTATGTAATTTACTCCTAACCTTTTCAAAATCACATTTCCAGTTGTTTTATCTATGTTACTATATTCACTACTTCTAGTACAGTTGGTTTAGACTTTGATTTCCATTTTCTAGTAACTGCTTTTTTGGCAGCCACCATAATTAAACTCAGCAAGGCCTTACTATGTCTAGGCAATTCCAATTCTGTATTGTAGCTCAGAAAAATCATTTCTCTATATATACCAATTTGCTCACCCAGTATCACTGACAGAATAGTCTGCAGGTAACTCTAAAGTCTGCCAACTCACTACACTCCCAGAAAATTTGTTCCTAATAACCTCTTTCTTCTACATCACACCTTAACCCAACATTTGCTGGAGTCTACTGGGGTATAAGAATACCCATGTAAACATCTCCATGCAAAAATCCTAAATTTTCTAGATTTTGTTAGAGACATACATATATCTCCCCATTGTTTCTTTCTGAATTGCTTATACAAACTCTCTTCCCAATCCTCCCTAACCTCCTCCGATTGATTCTTATAGTTACCATGAAATATTTTATATGTTCTACTAATTATTCTTTTATTAACAGCAGCTTCTGTTCTACATAATTTCATAGGTAGGTACTAGGCTATTGGCCCTAGGGCCTATACAAGCCTAGCCAAAAAGGTACCCTGGCTTTCGCCACCCAACAAAATAATTTTCCTGTGCCCCTGTCAAGCAGAACCACAGAAGTTATCCCTGGGGTGAATTTCCTATTACCCATCCAATCAAGATTTTTCTTGAAGAATGCTAATGAAGAGCTCTGTTTGACATAGATAGGTAGTCGGTTCCAGAGTATGGGAAGTCTCTGGGACAGGAATCTATCCCTTCAGCATGTTCTGTTTATTGTGGTGACAAAGTTTAGGTCCCTAGAGCGTGTAACTCAGAGGGATTGGGATTTCTTTAAGTGGAGCATGTCCAACAGCTCTGAGTTTGACATAGCTTTGTATGTTAGGCAGAGATTGCCTATGAGTACGTGATATGCGACGGAGTAAAGCTGGAGTTGGTCTGCGTAGGGCATATGTCTGAGGCCAGTAATCCTCTTTGAGAGGTATTTCTGCAGCCTTTCCAGTTGTTGTAGGTGTCTTGTGAGGTACATACCAAAAAGGGCATTGTACTCTATAATGGGTCTAATGAGTGATTAGTAGAGGGGAACAATGACCTATTTTTTTCTGGATGAGATGTGCCACACAGAAGGATTTCCTGACCACTGTGGTGATGTGATTATCAAAGGAGAGACTACTGTCCACCCGTGTCCCAAGGTCTCATCACACGTTCGGTGTTAAGTAGACTACTGCCTATGTGGTAGTTCATGGGTACAGAGTTTTTACCAAAGGGGATGACAATGCACTTTTTGGCATTGAGCTTGAGACCATGGCTTTGACACCAGGCATCTGTCTCAGTGAGGCCCTTTTGTAGGATGTCCACATCGTTAGGAGTTTTGATTATGGCTCCTAGTTTGCAGTCATCTGTGAATTTAGTTAGCCAAAGACCTTCTGTGTTAGCCTGTACTTCAGAGAAGTAGATACCAAACATGAGAGGACCCAGGACTGAACCCTGTGGTACTCCACTTGTCACTGGTCTGAAGTCTGATTTGGAGTCTGCTACTTTCACAGTGTGGTTTCTGTCAGTAAGGCAGTTGGCAACCCATCTTGTGACATAGGGATTTATACCTAGTTTAGTGAGTTTATCTATAATTCCAGAGTGGGGGGTGGTGTTGAATGCCTTGGCGAGATCTAGATAGGCTGGGTGAACCACCTTACCCTCATCTATGGCTTTAGTGACTGCTTTAAAGAAGTCTATCAGGTTTAGGAGACATGATCCGTCTTTTACAAACCTGAACTGTGTGGGGTCCAGAGTTTGGAGCTTTCCAATGTCTTTGTTTATGAGTTCCACCATGGCCTTGCAGACCAGGCTCGTCACGCTAATGGGACGGAAGTTCCTGGGGTCTGTTGTGGCCCCCCTTTTGTGGAGTGGGATAACCGTCGTGGTACACCATTCAATGGGCACAAAGCCTGAGGTGAGGCTATGATTGAACATGGTACTTAGGTGGGGTGCCAGTTCATTCTGTAGTTCATGTAGAAGGCAGCCTGGGATGTTGTCAGGTCCCATGGATGTTGTATTCTTGGCTTTGGAGAATGAGGTTTTTACCTGTGCAGCCGTGATTACAGGAACTTTGCATTCTTCCGGTATAAAGATGGGCTCTTTAGGGGGGTGAGGTGGGGGTAAAGTTAGCACTGAACCTATCTGCCAGGATGTTGGCAATATCAGTTGGTTCTGTATATTTAGTGTCATTGTACTGTAACTCAGAGCAGATCTGAGTGTTGCCAATGAGATTTTTGACATAGCTATAGAATGCTTTGTGGTTGTCTTTAGAATCAGTGGCAATTTTGTTTTCATAACTAGTTTGGAGGATTTTATGAGGGATCTCAGCTTCTTACTGAGGCTGACCAGGGAGTTCCTCCAATCATGGGATTTTACTCTTTTTTGCAAAAGTTTCTTTCTTCTGTTGTTGAGTTTGTTTATGGCATAAGACCACCAGATCGGCTTCCTTTTTTTGGAGGATAGCATCTTGGTTCTGTTAGGGATAGCATGATCCATGCACTTGTGCAAGTGCTTATAAAGTGCATTTGTGTAGGATTCAGCAGTCATACCTCTACTGTCCATCTGCATGGGTGTTGTGAAGTTTGCCACTTCTGTCTTAAGAAGGGTGAAGTTGGCTTTGGAAAAATGTTTTACGGTTGTTTTCCTAATGGGGGGGGTGGAAGTGGGATGTGGATGTCTAGGGTGATTAGCTTGTGGTTGGATCTGACCAACGAGGAGCTGACCTCTGGTGTGGAACACCGGTTGCCCATGTTGGTGATGACCAGGTCTAGGATACTGCTGTCCATGGTGGGAGTGTGGATAAGTTGATCCAAGGCATTGGAATTGATGAATTCCAGAAAACGTTGAGCAAAAGAGATGGTACATGAGTATTTTTCCCAGTTAATGGTGGGGAAGTTGAAATCACCCATTATTAGGGTGTTGGGTTGTACCTTAATATTTTCCAGTGTATCAAGAAAAGAATAGTGGGAATCCTGGGGCATGGTAGGGGGTCTGTAGGAAGCTACAATCTGGATTGCGGTTTTGCCCAGAGTTAGTTGAACTTGGATAATCTCGGATGCATTATGCTGAGCAACTAGCTTGGAGGTGTGGATATCCTTAATGAATATGGACACACCTCCACCTTTAGTGTTTCGGTCCGGGTTTGGTGGCCGAAAGGTGTGGTATGAATTATAGCCTGGTAATGCAGGGGTGCTCTCTGGAGCTTTGAACCAAGTCTCTGTCACTGCACAGATGTCGATGTTCTCCATTTTAAGGAGTGCTTCGAGTGAGTGCATTTTGAGGTTTAGACTTCTACCATTGAGTAGCATTACCCTCAGATTTTGCTTGCTTGTACCTGTTACAGTGGTGAATTTGTCATTTGAACCTTGCCTAAAAAAGGCACTATAGGGGTGGGAAGAGCCTTTGCCAGAATCCCAAGGGTGACAGGTGCAGGCCACATCTGGCAAACCAGCATGGTCTGTCAATCATGTCATCCCAGGCAGACAGATACTGGATTCCCTTAGAATGACACCAGAAGCTTGGCCAATTGTTGAAGTCAATCATTTTGTCCTTGTACTGTGGTATCATTCTGGGTGATGGCAGGATGCTACGCAGGGCTAAGGTCATACCTACCTGGGCTACAAGTTCGGAGAGCTACTCCATGTCTCTTTTCATGTAGTCCAGGGAGGTACATCTCAGGTCATTCACACCAACATGGACAATGACAGAGTCATATTTATACTTGTGGACTGAACTGAGTGCGTGCGTTATGTGGTGGATTCTGGTACCTGACAGGCAGCTGACAGTAACTTTCTCCTTGTTTAGCCTGGTGAGTGGAACATCAGTGTGCCTGACTATAGAGTCACCTATGACTAGAGTGTTGGGTACGTTATGCCTTATGGGCTGTAGTTGAGTAGCACACTGAGTATGTGGGCTATGTGTCATTTGGGTTGTGTTGGGGGATGGAGGTTGCTTGCATTTCTGCTTTGGAGGTTACGCTTGTTTGGGCAGATTTTTACTGAGAACATCCGTGAATGTAGGCATGTGTTTTGTGCTTCTGTGTGTGTGTTTTGGTGGTGTAGGTTTTGAGGGACTATGTGATGAGTGTGGTGCGGTGCAAGTGTTTACCTTCTCCACTTGACTGTCTAGTCCAGTCTTTGGTGAAGAGAGCTTTGTTTCCAGTTTGGCTATAAAGTGCATCTCTCACAAGTCATAGTGATGGGTGGTAGGAAGAGAGGGTTGTCTGTGTACATGAGGCAATTGCTGCATTGTCCCAAGATGCCCAGATTCATCAGGTAGACAGGAGAAAACACTGGGAGCTGACCTTTAGACATGACTGGATAGGTGCTTATTAAATACTGAAAACTGTTTTCCTCTAGACAAGTGAGGAAAGTTGAGTGCTGTGGTAATTTGTAGCTTATTTAGTGCTTACAACGTGTTTTGAACAAGTGCTGAGCTCAAAGAAACATATTTGAGTGCTAAAACTAAAAAGCTGGCTAGTTGCAAGGGAAAATTTGAAGAGCAGACTTTATGGCGCCAGGAATAGTTTAACCCTAGTTAAGTGGGGGGGGGGGGGCTCAGAAGCTTACAAACAGTCTTGGGTACAGCAAATCTGTATCTGGACAAGACTTGTTACAGGAAAAGGGAGAAGCAAGCTTAGATTTTTTTTTTCAGTAAAATGTTTTTTTTTTAGTAAAGTGGAAATGGAGAAAGCTGGAACAGAAGTTAATTCAAGGTTAAGAATCTGATTGGGTTGGCCTTCACAAATGTTCTCTATTAGATTGAATGAACTAATGACACTAAACTGGGAGGAGTGTCACAGATCAAATATACAGTATGGACGGGCAACTGCAAAGCCACCAAGTATAAGAACACCACAACACTAGGGAGCGTGGGTGGTAAACTACTACAGTTCCTAGCTGTAGCCACTAAATGAAAGTTTTAAACCGATCAAGGAGCAAGCAGACTCTAGAGAATGCTTTTAACTGTAAACAGACTAGATTAGAACACAGAAACCTCAAAAAATCAAACGTGCACAGAAAAGCTCGGATAGAGCACTCACAAACAGAAAATACAACTCTCAGTATGAAAAAGCAGTTTACAGTTAAGTAATTCAGTAAACATGCAATTGGAGTAATGAAACAGTATCTAGCAATGAAAAATACTGTTAAAACAGTATAAACCAGTACATAAATGTAGTGAAACAGTAAAAAAAGCTTTATAACAGTGCAAAATGTAGTAGATTAACTGTATAGCACAATTATAGCACATTCTACTAAAAACTCTGCTAGTGCTGCTCTTTTAAGTGCCCTCTCCTGTTTGTTTCTCTTTGCCTACACTCTATCAATCCTTGATAAGGAAGCCAATCTTTAACCTGCAGTCCAAATAAATTCTTGGCATCTTCCCATTCTATTACCCTTTCCTCTCTAGTTATTTGCTCCTAAATACCTTGGTTCCTTTGCCAGTTTTCTCCAATAAATTCCATCCCCCACTTGCCTATTGTCTGTATCCCTAATTGCAGTCATCCCTATTGTCAGAATCTCCTTTTTCCATTCCTGTGTTGGCTTAGTTTTTAGAATACTTTCTGCTACTTTATGAATATAATATTCTGTATGATTATTGTTATTCTCCTTAAAGATCTGTATCCACAATCCCAGTCTCTCCTTTCTTGAGCTTCCCCTGTTTTATCATCATCCCATTCACATTTGAATTATGTTTCTGCTTGTGCTATGCATAGGAGCCTTACCTGTGCAGCTCTGAAATACCCCCTTCAAATTGGGTAATCCCAATCCACCTTGTTCTATTGGAAGAATCAGTTTATCCCACTTGAATCTTGCTGTCTTCCCCTCCCAGATGAAATCCTTCAGCTCTTTATTAATTGCTATCTGCAACTTCTCTTCTGGTTGATAAAAATATGCTGGATCGGTGTAAAAGACTAAAGGGACCAAAACATTTTAACTGTTTGTATCTTACTATCCATATAACAGATCTTCCAATTTCTCAGTTTTTGTATTATCTTTCGCTTAGTCTCATCCCACATATCCTTAGCTGCCACACCGGAATCATTTTTAATCCAAACTCCTTAAGTACTTCCTTTTATTGGGTCTATATTAGTTGATTGAATGTTTAGTTAATCGAATAACTAAATGTAATACACTAATATTCGAACACACAAAACCGCGAACTGCAGTTTCCACTCAGGGAAACAAGTCATTTGGCCATTGTGCGGAGTTTGCCCTTTCTTCAGTGTGGAGCGATTTCGAAGTTGGTATATTTAGTTAGGGGATGTGGGGGACACAGCCCCCCACTTTATTTGTGTTTATTTTTTTTTCATTGGGCAACAGCATTGTTTCCCTGAGTGGAAACTGCCATTCAATGTTTTGTGTGTGCGATTAGTGATCAATGTTTAGTTATTCTAACATTAACTAAACATTCGATCATCTGATATAGACGCCATTTTATCATGTCCCCATAAATATGGATATTGTTGAAACAATTCATGTGTGGGTACATAAATAACTGCTATTACCTTTGTTTTAGCTTCATTAAGTTTTATCCCGAAAAGATTTGAAAATGTCTCAAAATGTTCCACGACACTGAAATTTCTGAGTCACTTATTTTCTTTGCCAATGGTTCTAAATATAAAGCAAAAAAAACAAAGGGGAAAGAGGACACACCTTCCTGATTCCTCTGCTCAGGCAGAAATTAGCAGAGAGGAACTCATCCATTTTAAATTTTGGGTCTGATCCCTCATATATCCTTCTAATCAACCTCATAATTTTATCAGGAAATGCAAATGCTTCCATTACCCTGCTCATAAAGTCCCAGCTTACTCTGTCAAATGCTTTCAATATATTGTGACCCAGCAACAGTAGTATTTTCTTATATTCTGCTACCATCTGGATCATCAATATTGTTAATATTGTCAAATGTTTTCCTCCCATCCACAAAACCAATATTATTAATAACTTTCAATTTTGGCATTGCTTTTGCCATTCTTTTAGCCATTATAGACAAACATTTTATAATCATGGTTTAGTATTGAAATGGACCTGTATGAAGCTGGATCTGATGGGTCTTTACTCTCTTTAGGTATTATAGCTACCACAGCTTTCTTCCAGGATGTTGGTACTTCTCCTCTCTTAAATACGGTCAAAAAACCTTCCCGATCTTTATCAGTTTTTTTTCCCTCCTAGCTTCCAAACTTCCACTAGAACTTCCACCAGAGTACCATCTATTCCTGGGGACTTTCTTGTGGCTTAGTTATAAATCACTATGTTTATCTCATCTCCTCCTACCCATTTAGTAACTAAGCCTCATCTACCTCTACTTGGCATATTTAATTATTCCATAAACATTTCCATTTGTACCTTTTCCTGATTTCCATATTTCTCTGCTTTATACGTAATTTCACATAATTTCTGAAATACTTCCAATACCTCTACAGGATCTCTTGTCTTCTGTGTTATTTATTTATTTATTTACATTTGTTGACCGGGAATGTCCGACTGGACGCAGGTCCATTTTCAGCGGAGGCCCGGGGAGAAAAGCTCCACAAATTAAAATATTACAGACATAGTTACAGATTAAGAATCCTAGCAATTAAAATATTGCAAACATAGTTACAGATGAAGAACATAGTACATTCAGTAGATAACTAGCATCTGTTTTAGCCACAAAGTCATAGCAGATATTAACACTTGTTACAATAAGAAGTTACTGCCATATAATAAGTAGATAGGCATGGAAGTATCAGAGCTTGCTGTAATCAAAGGTAGTTTGTGGGGTGGTAGAGGGTAGATGGAGTGGGAGAAGTTAGATGGAGAGCGTTACAAGGGCATAGCCAGCATGTTTTTAGGTGCACTTTAAGTAAAGCTTTGAAATGGGTGCATGATGGTAGAGAGGTTATTGTGGGGGGGGGGGGGAGGTGTTCCATAAGTTGGCTATAGCACTGGAGAATAGTGCTTCTCCAGCAGTGTTATTGGCTCTAGTAACCTGTAATTGATTTTTGTTGCTGGATCATAGTGGTCTGGTGGTGGGATAGGGTTGGAGTAGATACTGGAGGGATGGGACCTTTAGAGGATGGTTAACCAGTTTATGGGTGTGAGTTGATACCATTGAAGGAGGTGAGGGAGTTCTAGCCAGCCTAGTTCAGTAAGTGAGTGACAGTGGTGACTGTGGTAGGATGCCCCGGTGGCAAATTTGGCGATTTTGTTGTAGCAGGTCTCGAGTTTATTTAGATCGCATTGATTTAGGTTTAGGTTGGTATATATTGGAGAGGAATAAAGTAGGGTGGAGATAAGGTGCGAATTTGCAACTGAAATCCTAGCTGCTTTGGTGAGGAGTTGCTTATTTCTGTATAAGGCTCCCAGTTTTTGGTGGACTTTGTTATAGGCTCGGCAAGTTTGGTGATAAGCCCTTTCTACTTTCTGTTGCCTGAGTCATTGTGCTAAAAGGTTTTGTGCTCTAGAATTATCAAACGACAGTTGCTTAACAGCATTTTTTCTAAACTCATGCATATTATCGAGGTAATCCCTTATTTTCTGTTTAACATTGTGCAGTTGCTCCTCTTCTTGTTCTATGAGATTTCCCCTATTCTGCAATACTTTAACAGCTGTCAGTCCCTCTAAATAATTCTTACTTCTTAACCATATGTTTCTATTTCCACCATATTTTTAAACTTCACTTTAATTTTATCCCCCTCGATAGCTATAGTTTCAGAAAAAAATTCAATCTTCTCTAATAGCACCTGAATAATTTCCACTACCCATTCCTTAAATTCCTCTCCTTTCAACAGATAGGTCGGTGTCTTATTTTTCTTCCATTATCCTGTGTTTTTATTTTAATTACTAGCACATGATCTGAAATAGTTATTGGGTGCATATCAAGACTTTCAATTAAATGCACGTGTTCCTGTGAAATGTAAATTCTGTCTAGCCTAGCCCAGTTTTTGTATCTTGGGAATAATATGTAAATTCACATTGAACTTCTACTATTGAATTCACATCTTCCATACAAACACATTTTCATAAATTTCTTCAAAAATCTACCCTCCCTTGTTATATTTTCCCTTTTGGGCCTCCCCAGGCACATTTTGACTGCTGCAAATCAAATTCCAGTCCCCACCTATAAGTTATATTCCTTGATGAAAGCTGATTATTTCTCCCAGAATTTTCTTAAGCTCCATTATAGCAGTTTTAGATGGAATATAATTACATGCCATCATTATCCTCCTTCCTTGCTAGTAGCTCCTTAGTACTACAAATCTACCATTATCTTTTTTATCCTCTTCTATCACTAATGGAACTCCTGTTGCAATTAATATAATTATTCCTCTTTTGCTTTGTCCCAGGTATTCCACTGAATTATCTTCCTGAAAACCTCTCTTTATCAAATTGACATGTTCAGTTCTTTCCAAGTGCATCTCTCCTGTGCCGTAGTTATTTGCACTCTGCATTTTTAATACAGTTCACTAGTCTTTCTCTTTTGTATTTATCTGTGAGACCATTTACATTTAAAGACATTACAGAAAACATTATTGTGTTAAAAGTTATTATTTCCACCTATGTGTAACAGCTTTTTTGATACACATCTATTTCTAGCTTTTGTGCTACATGCATACACTGGCAGGTTGATCTTTTATTCTGTTGTTTCATGTCACATCCATTTGAGCCTATGTCAAATCTTATAAAACGTTTTGTTTTATTACAAGCCCTCAAAAAACAAACACACCCCAATACCCCCAAAACCTATTAACTCAGTACTAACACACATCTTCAAATACTGAAGTTTCACCTTTCTAATAGGAGCAAATGTCCCAAATGGACAGCCACATTCAATGACTTGAGTTAACCTAAAAGAAAGGTTATCCATGCTTAGACGCATGGTACATTCTGTGCTTCAACTAAGTGCTGTCTGCTTTTGTCTTACCTTTATAGCTATCTCAGCTGGGAAACACTTGAATGATTTCAGAAAACATTATCTCCTAGCCATTTCTCTTTAACAGATTGTCTCCATTGAGACACGAGGATCAGATACTGAGTTGCTACTAAGCATACATTTATTTACTAGAAAAAAAGCTTGATAATAGCCAATATTTTTTTTCATTTACTTGCTTTCTCTTAAAACTTGCTACTAGATCACGTTAAGGGCCTTAATCCAGTCATTCCCCTATGCAAGAATAAAAAAGTACATCAATTTTTCTTTTGCCATGCTTATTTGACCAGATGTTTCTTCTCTGTTTTTCTTTTTTTACACTGCAGTGCCTACATTTCTTAAAACTGAACAAGGAGAAAGAGAAAATGGAGAAAAAAACAGGAGCACCTGTTTACATTAGTATCCACATTACACTTAAAAATAATTGAGAACACTTTACTTCATAACACTCAAAGAAAATAATGCACTATAAAAATATTACTATTCAGAAAAAAATATTTTACTTAGTTAAGTCTCTCCCTCCTCTTCCCCTCTCCCAAGTAGTTTTCCAAACATTAATGGTATGAAGTAGGGCATATGCTTTAGAGCCCCCTACACATTTAACGTAGTCCAAAAAGTCCAATATTTCCAGATTTTCTTATGTTGTGTTTCACAAACACGATTCTTGCTTTGTAATCTCACATTTGTCAATTTTCTAAGTTACTGGTTTTATTCCTGTTCATCTCCATCTCTCAAATACTCTCTCTGCTCCATTTTCAATGTACTCTTGATCCTTTTAGTCAACTCTTGTGCTTTTTTTCCTTCTCACAAACATTTTTCATTAAAATACTGGAAAATATTTCACTCACACAGTCTCTCTGTGGGTACCAGAAGAACAAGAAGCAGAATTTCCTTCAGTTTCACAGCTCACTTTTTGTTGGGCAAACGTTTGTGCTTCCTCCTTAGCATGTACTGCACCAAAAAAATATTTTGTCCCATCAATAAAGAATATGTCGAAGATAGCTGTGTACAGCAGTGTGAATCTCATGCCTGCTTCGTGACATTCCCTGAATAGTGGAATGAATTTACTCCTTTTGCCTGGTGAATATTGAGTAATCATTCTCCACAAACACTCTGCTCTCTCCCACTTTTACTACTTTGTTGTCCTGCCACAGTTTTGTCAGAATCAACTTCTTCTGCTGGAAGGATTGCATCTTTACTATTAATGGTCTAGCTTGTTTCTCTTAGCCAGGTTTGGAGCATACACACAATATACACTTTTCAATTAACAACTACTGCTGTGAAATACCAGTCCAGTTGTTTATTTGTGTTTTCATAAAATTAATACAGTCTGTTTCTTCCAGCTTCTCTGGTACAGCAGAAAATCTCAGGTTTTCCCTACGTGCTCTGTCCTCTAATTCTATTTTATGAAATAACTCTTCTTGAGCAGTCTCATATTCAGCCAGCCATTTCTTCATTTTGACCTCTGATTTATGCAGTTTAATCACCTCATATGAATATCTGTTTAAAGCTTCTTCCATTTTTCCAGCCTTATGTTATTTGGCTTGCTATACTCCATCAGCATTTCATTTATTTTAATAAGCTATGCATGCATTTGTCTTCTACTTTCCTCTAGATTTTTGAAAGTCCTGTGTGGAGCTTGCACTGCTTTTTGTTGAAGAGCTGTAGTACTCTTCCCAGACATCGTTTTTTTTCCCCTCATGTTTTGTAGCTGATTTTCTTTGAAGTCCTCCATATTTCTTTTTTTTTTCTAGCATTCAGGCAGTGCATTTACTAGTCAGTTATTAAATTTACCTAGAAATACAAGTCTAGTGGCTTTCTCTGCTGACTCTGGGAACTATCGCCTTATAAGCCTGACTAGCTTGGTCTGCAAGGCTATGGAGCACATCATAATGGAACTCATTAACAGAGACATTGGGAACCTCCAAACACTGGACCCTACCCAGTTCGGCTTTAAGTGCAGATCATGCCTCCTAAACCTGGTGGACTTCTTTGAGACAGTTACTGGAGCACATCATAATGGAACTCATTAACAGAGACATTGGGAACCTCCAAACACTGGACCCTACCCAGGTCGGCTTTGTTAAGTGCAGATCATGCCTCCTAAACCTGGTGGACTTCTTTGAGACAGTTACTAAGGCTATAGACAAGGGAAAGGTGGTACACACAGCCTACCTAGACCTCGCTAAGGACGTTGACACCATTCCCCATTCTGGAATTATAGACAAGCTCACCAGCCTGAACATAAACCCCTACGTCACAAGATTGGTTGCCAACTGGCTCATGGACATAACCCACATGGTGAGAGTTGCGGGAGCTAGATCCGACTCTAAACTGGTTACAAGTGGTACTCCCCAGGGCTCAGTCCTAGGACCCCTCCTGTTCAGGATATACTTCTCAGAGGTACAGGCAAGCACAGGAGGACTATACTCCAAAAGGGTCTCACTGAGATGGATACCTGCTGTCAAAATCATGGCCTCAAGCTAAATGCCAAAAAGTGCATAGTCATCCCCTTTGGAAAAAACAAAGTACCCATAAACTACCACATAGGTGGTAGTCCCCTAAATATGGAAGACGTAATAAGGGATCTGGGGACCCAAATAGATAGTAATCTCACCTTTGATAATCACATTGCCAAAGTGGTTAGAAAATCCTTCTACGTGGCCCACCTAATCACAAAAGGGTTCACGTCTAGATCAAAAGAGGTTATTGTGCCCCTCTACTCATCACACATCAGACCCATCATAGAGTACAATGCCCCATTTTGGATGTACCTTACAAGACACCTGCAACAGCTGGAAAGACCACAGAAGTACCTCACCAAGAGGATCATTGGCCTTAAACAGATGCCCTATGCAGCTCGACTGAAGAAACTCCAGCTGTACTCGGTTGCATACCGCCTACTCAGAGGTGATCTCTGCCTGACATACAAGGGCATGTCCAACCCAGAATCGATGGACATGCTCCATCTAAAGAAACCTTATCCCCTTGAGCCACACACTCTAGGGATCTAAACCTCACAACAATAAATAGGACATGCTGGAGGGATAGATTCCTGTCCCAGAGACTTCCCATGCTTTGGAAAAAAGATTCCAATCTACATTAGGCAGAGCTCCTCGCTAACACTCTTCAAAAGAAACCTTGACGAGTGGATGGGAAACAGAAAGTTTACCCTGGGGATCACTTCAGTGACTCTGCTGGACAGAGAGACAGGGAACAAATCTAAGGGGGCGGGGAAGCCAACACATTCTGGCTAGGCTTATAAATGCCTTTGGGCAGATAGTCTAGTACCTACCTATAAACCTATGAGTATCTGTTTTCACACTGGAAGAGACAGAATTAAGCTGTTACTCAATGTACAGCCATCTTGGAAGTCCCTCTGACATATTTTCTTTATCATATTCACATAGTCATTTCTTTTCATGTGTGTCTTCTAGAACATTGCTATTTACGCTATTTTACTTCATATAATACAATATTCTTTTGTTCTTGTCTATAACTGTGAGGCTAATAATATTCAACAATAATATAGAGTAATCATTAAACAAAGTTATAAATTATTCCCACCTATTATGTATGACAGCTTTTTTTAAGTCTTTTTTGTTACATGCACCCACTAATATTCAGCAGGTTGAGCCCTTAAACAGGTTCAAATGGAGATAACAAGAAACTATGTCACACTTTGCAAGCCCTTTTGTTTTAATGAAAACACTTAATAATATAGCAGAACACCCTTATAATCTATTCACTTAAAGTACACAAAGCTAGGTATATATTCCATATTCAAACAATGCAGTTTAACCCTTCTGATAGGAACAGTTATCTCAAATCAACAGCTGTACACACAGGCATAACCTAACCTAAAATTAAGGTAATCTATGCTAAGATGCAAGTTACAGCCTGTGTTCCCACTTACTCTAATTGCTATCTGTTCTTGTCTTATCTTTTTTCCACTGCTAGATGTGAAAAGCAGCTTGTACGTTTTCAGAAAATATCAACTTTCAGACTTAAAAAAGTGCTCAGGCTTTTATTATATGACAATCAGTTTGACTCCATGGACACTTAAAAATAAAATGTACAGCTGCCCTCAGCTGCAGACTTCTCATAATGAACATTTATTTGCTAAGGAAAACTTTCATTACATTCTATGTCTCTTATTTACTTGCTTACAAAAATATATTAGATTAAGTCAAGGGCCTTAATCCAGACATTCACATATGGAAAAATAAGGGAAAAAACATAAATTGTACATGTATTATAATCTGTCCACTTTTAAACCCCATCCTCCACCTCAAAAAGCCCAAATTACTGCATATTAACTTAAATATGCCTTTGACCAGTCTTTCTTCTATTTTAACATTGCAATGCCTACATTTCTTAAAACTAAAAATAAAAAGGTACTTATTTACTTTAATACCTTTGTCACATACAGCAATAACTGAAAAGGCTTTACTATACAACATGCAATTTTTATCATGAAATGTTAAGATCAAAATTTATTTTACTTGTTCACTTTCCCTTTCTTTTTAGTCTTTCCAAACATTAATGACATGAAGTAGGATATATAGTTTTTAGTCCCCTACATGTTTAAAAAAGTTAACAAAAGTCCAATCTTTCCACTTTTTCTTGCAATGCCATATTTCACAAATGTGATTGATTATTTATAATCTTAAATTTGTTCAGAAATTTCTGGTGTTTCTGGTGGTCGTCCTGATCATCATCATCTCCCAACCGGGCACACTGGTTCAAGTCTAAAACTCCTGATTCTTCTAGTTAATTACTGTGTCTTTTTCTCTCTCTCTCTCTCTCTTCTGTATTTTGCTTTGGAACATCAGAAAAGGTTTCACTGGCAAGGTCTCTCTATGAGCTTTTATTATCAGAATGAGAAGCAGAGCCCCTTTCTGTTTGCTAGCTCACTTTTAGTTGGACAAACATTAACATTTCCTTCTTAGCCTGTTCTGCATCAAAAATTCACTTTGATCCTCCAGGAGAAATATTCTGAGGATAGCTGGATATAATAGCTTGCATCTCAGACCTGCCTCTCAGCATTCCCTGATTGCTGGGATAAATTTGCTTCTCTTCTGCCTGGTATATGACTAATCATTTTCTACAGTCTGCTGTCCAATTTTTAATACTTTGCCCTTCTGCCACAGTTTTGTCAGGATCAACTCTTTCTCATGGTATGACTGCATCTTCACTAATACAGATCTTGGCCGTTTTCTCATAGGCAGGTTTGGAGTATACACACAATATGTGCTTTCAGTTAACAAATCATGCTGTGGAATACTGGTCCATTTGGTTATTTGTGCTTACATAAAATTAATACAGTCAATACCTTTCAGTCTCTCTGGTACAGCAGAAAATCTCAGTTTTTCCCTGCATGCTTTGTCCTTTAACTGCCATTTTGAAACAACTCTTCTTGAAAAGTCTCGTACTCAGCGAGCCTTTTATTCATTTTGACCTCTGATTTTTGCAGTTTTATCAGTTCAGCTGAATAGCTGTTTAAATCTTCTTCCATTTTTTCCGCTTTTATTGTTTAAGTTCATATATTCCTTCAATGTTTTGTTTATTTTAACCAGCTCTAAGCACATCTGATTTTTTTCCTATAGATTACTGGAAGGCATGTCTTGCACCAATGTTGGAACTCAAACTGCTTTTTGTTTAACAGCTGCAGGATTCTTCCCAGTAAATATTTTCTTTCTTTCTTTAGTTGAGTTTCTTTCAAGGTCTCAGTTTCTTCTTTGCTGGCATTCAGATAGTGTACTTACCTGCTAGTAACTGAATTTACCAAACCTGACAGAGTTACTGGCCCTTATCTCTCAGTTTCTTTTTTCACACTGGAATAACTGAAATTAAGTGCTGAATAATGTGCAACCATCTTGGAAATCTTCATGCAATTCTGGTCTAAGACTCAGAACTTAGTCCACTAATCACATCTGAAAGTTTTGTGCCTATCTGATTATTTCCAAAAACCTGGACTGATATATGTAGCAAAAATCAGGGTTTCTCTATTGGCTTGGGCACCTGCTGGGATTGCTACTGGGGAAAGAGAGGAATGATGTGACTTTGCTGGTTTGCCTTTCTTTGGGGGGGCTGTAAATGTTTGAGCACGTTTCCTCACTGTAGAATCCCCAGTGGTGAATGCAGGTCCAGAGGAAATGCTGACTTCAAGGGCAGGACAATCTTGGGGGATTATATTACTTATGGAAAAAAGTGATACACTCTTATCCCATACCCACAAAACCCAGGAAGCATTTAGAAGCATGAACAGAGGTTCAGGGCCTTAAACCCTCACAAAAAAAAATAAGTTATGTACTTAGCATAACGTTTCACTGTGTTGCATATCTTCATTCTTCCTCAACAAGTGGTTTTGGATCAGATCTGACTCAGCCAATGCTAAAGCTCGCAGCCACCAAATCTCTCAAGCTTCTCCCTTACCCACAATGCACTTACCAAATTATCTCAGTTCTTGTTTGCTGCTACATAGAGACAGAAATTAAAGAGAGTCAAGGAAAAGCCATATTCAGAAGACGTATATAAAAATAAATACAGAGAGAGCTTGCTAATACTTGTTGCTCCAGAAGTTTTAGGATGGGGGTTGCTGGGATGAGAGTTGAGGAAGAATGAAGAAAGACAATACAGATGGAATGTTATGTTAAGTGCATAACTTCTTTATTTGGTGTTCTCAATTTTCATTCTATCCTCAACAAGTGGGACAGCGTCCCTAGCTACCTGTATCCAGGCTGGACTCAAGGAAGGATATTCCTGAGAACTATAGAACCAAATGATGCCCTACCTCTGGAGACCAGATCCAACTTGTAATGAGTAACAAATGTACAGGGAGTAGCCCAAGTTGCTGCTGCACATATATCATCCATGGACATTCTTGACTGAAAAACTGCCAAAGTAGCCATGGATCTAGTGGAGTGTGCTTTCAAGGGATGTGTAAGAGTAATGTCCAATTTAGTATAGACAAAGGAAATGCAATTTGTCAACCACTTTGATAAGGTAACTTTGGAAACTGGTTTTCCCAAGGTTGATTCAGAAAATAAAATAAACAATTGGTCATCTTTCCTGAATTTTTCTGTTCTATGAAAACATAATTGCAATAGTCTATGAACATCCAGTAAGTGTAGGATATGTTCTGCTATATTCTCCTTTGTTGGCAAACTTGGGGATAAAAACACTGTTAGACTGATATTGGATTCTGACACCACCTTTGGCAGAAAGGATGGATTATAGCACACAAGGTCACTCTATCTTTGTGGAAAACCAAGTATGGAGGCTTAGAAGATAATGCTAGAATCTCACAGATTCTTCTTGTAAAAGTAAAGGCAAGCAAGAAAACTGTCCTCCATGTAAGCTGCTGGTTCAAAAGGGGGTTGGGTGAGAGACTGTAGTATCAGATTTAAATCTCATGGAGGAGTAGGGTCTTTAAAGGGAGGCCTTAGAAGAAGGGTTCCTTTTAAGAAGGCCTTGTTCAACTTGTGAAAAGCTATGGATGCCCCATCAAAACCTGTATAGTAATTTGAAATTGCTGCTAGTTGTACTTTAATGGTTAAAGAACTAGCACCATTTTGAAACAGGTGAGTTAGGAAATCTAATATGTGATTGATAGGAGCTGAAAAGGGGTCAAGATTGTGTTGCTGTGCCCAAAGGACAAATCTTTTCCATTTGCTGGAATATATTTTTCTTGACAAAGCCAGAGAGGCAAGATTACGTTGGTTGGGACATGTGCTGAGGAGGGATGCAGAGTATATTGGGAAAAAGATGCTAAGGATGAAGTTGCCAGGTAACAGGAAAAGAGGAAGGCCTAAGATAAGGTTTACGGATGTGGTGAGAGAGGACATGCAGGTGGTTGGTGTGACAGAGCAAGATGCAGAGGACAGGAAGAAATGGAAACAGCTGATCTGCTGTGGCGAGCCCTAATGGGAGCAGCAGAAAGAAGATTTTTCTTGTCAAGGGTTTATGGGAATATAAAATTATATGTCGGACAGGTGATGACAGCACAGATTGATTGGCTACTAAGGGAATTGGAGAAGCCAAGCCATCAGCTCGAGGTTTGGTATATCTGGGTGTGACACACCCATCGGGTGAGACAGGCAGTCTGGAGTTGGAACTAGGTTCCACAGTGGTTGAATCAGGTGATGCCAGAAGAAGGGAAAACAGATTTGTCAAGGTCAATAGGCCACAACAAGGATTACTGGGCTCTTTGACCTGGCAAGTTTCTGCAGAAATTTTGGAATCAGTGGAGTTAGTGGGAAGGCATAGAGAAGACTGAGGGGCCAATCTGAAAGTACACCACCACTTGATGATTTCTATTGTAGGAGAATCAGAGCAAAGCAGTTGCTACACTTGATGTTTAGGGGAAAGCCAAAAAGATCACAGCATGGCTGGCCCAACTGATGGAAAATCTTGTCTGCCACTGTCTCATTGGGGGACCACTCATGGGGAAGAAGAATGCACCTGCTCAGCTTGTCTGCAATCACACTGAATTTCCCCAGAATGTGCATTGCTAATAGAAAGCGGTCAGAAAAAATTGTCCACTGCCAGGCCTTGAGAGCTTCTTGACACAATGGGTAAGATGTGGTTAACCCTTGTTTGTTGATGTACCAGACAACTGATGTGTCTGTTTGAATTGCAATCATCCCAGAGGGAAGAACATCTTCAAGTGCTTGCAACGTCAAGAGCACTGCTCTAATCTTTATAACATTTATGTGAAAACTGGCCTCTTCAGGGGACCAAGTACCCTGGGCTGCCTTCCCCAGATAATGCCCCCCCTTATCTGGGAAGCATCCATGGTCACTATGGCCTTGGGCTGTTGGGGGGGGGGTAAAGTGAAGGCCATAAAGTATTTGGTCAGATTGGATCCACCAATTTGAATATATTTTGCAAGTCTTGGTAATTTTTATAAGGTATGACACTGACTGATGAAGGATTGACCACTGAGTAGTCAACATCCATTGAAGGATCCGCATGTAAAACCTGGCTAACAGAACTAAGGTTATCGCTGCTGCCATGAGGCCTAGAGTGCGGAGTACTGTATGTGCTGAAATTGAGGTGCTCTTTACAACCTTCTTGACCTGTGACCTGATAGTCTGAATGCAGTGTGGTGGAAGGGAAGCAATGGCAGAGTTTGTGTTGAAAAGTGCTCCAATAATTTCCAATGTCTGAGTTGACTGAAGTTGTGATTTGCTGCAGTTTATGATTATTTCTAGGAGAGTACAAGTGTGGAGAACCTGATCCCTTCCATGTAAGAGTTGTTGCCTGGTCGGAGTGGTGAGTCAGCCGTCCAGGTAGGTAAACATCAGGAATCCTTGCAGTCCCAGATAAGCTGCTACTGCTGCTGCCATGCATTTGGTGAACATCCTGGGGGCTGTGGTGAGTCCATAGGGCAGTACTCTGAATTGGTAATGACTGGCTCCCAGCTGGAAGTGTAGGAACTTTCTGGATTACTTGTTAATTTTTATGTGATAATAGGCATCCTGAAGATCTATCGAGCACATCCTTGCCCAGAAAGGGGAAAATGAATTGAACCATGACCATCTGGAACTTGGTTAGGTGAATAGATTTGTTTAGATTTGTAAGATCCAAAATTGGTCCCCAGCTCCTGTTTTCTTTGGCACTAAGAAGAACCTTGAGTAAGTTCTAGATCCTATCTGGTCTGGTGGGACCTCTTGGATGACTTTTTTCTAGCAGCTTCTGTATCTGAATTGCTGCAAGATCCCTCTGACTGGGTGGAACATCAGAGATTTTTCTTGGAATTGGTGGTGGTAGGGAAAATGGTATTACGTAATCTCTGAATATAATCCTCTGCACCCAAGTATCTTTTAAGTCTAGCCAGGCTCTCTTGTGCAGGAATAAACACCCCCCAACTGCCTCCAGAGGTGGACATTCAAGCTTCCATTTAGGAGAACTGGTAGGATTTGCCAAAGAAAGATTCTTGCAAACCCTGGTTTTGTGGGCCAGTTCTGCCACGAGGATGACAACAACCATTGGAGTCCCCCATGCCCCTGGGGGAACCTCCTTCCTGTGCATCTTGAAAAGGACCTTGGGACTTTTTGAATAACATTTTCCAGCCACTCTGCTGATTCCTGGATCTTTGGGAGGGATGAAAAACATATACCTATGGCAGACAAGGTCTTCCCATCCTTCTCACACCTGGGCAGGATTTCTTTTACTTTAGGGCCAAAAGAGTAGTTCCGTCAAAGGAGGCATTGACAAAAATTGGACTTAAATGGCTCCCCAAAATCACACAAGCACATCCAGGCATGCCTTTTCATGGAAATGCTTGAACCCACTGCCCTCGAGGTCCCATCTGCTATGTTGGAAACTAGCCTCATAGAACTGTTGAATATTGACTGTAGGATTGCCAACTGAGAAGTTATCGAACCTTGAACCTCTTCAGAAATGGCTCTTGAGAGAGTATTTGATAACTCCTTATTCAAATATCTCTGAAGTCTGATAAAGTGTGCTAAATAGTACAGCAACCATAAAGCAAAGGTTGCTGAAGCAAAGACATGCTTCCCCAATCTGTCCATTGCCTGTGACTCCCTGTTGGTAGGGGTGGACAGTGGAGCTCTCATTGGCTAGTTCCTTCTTTGTGGCTGCCACAATGACCATAGCATTAACTGGAACCCTTTTCTCCCAGAACTGCCTGCAGGTGGTGCCATTGTCCTGTCCAGTCTCCAACGTATGGGTTCTATGGAGTCCAGTTCCTTGCACTCCCAACTGAGAGATCATGTCAACAACTCATTGGCAGGTGGAGTCACCCAGGAGGTAGAGGGTCCAGCACTGAAAGCTTCTAGGAGAACAGATTCCTCCAGACTAGGGTTAGAGGGAGTCCAGCCATCTCTAAGTATTTCTAGGATGTCTCCAAAGGGGACATCTTCAGGAGGTGAGTGGGGACTCTTCACCTTTATCAAAATTTGTGTCTTCAGTGATGGACTCCTGTAGGGTGTCTAGGTGCTTCCTCTTGCATGTCCTCTTCCTGGGAACTTCCTGAGTGGGATGTTCTGGGGAAGTCTCGGAAAAGGAAATAAAAATTCCCTGAGAAGGAGCCTGAGGCTTGGATACTGGATGCTTCTGTGGAGAAAGGTGGTAAGGCTTTTGATGCTGTGGCATTGTTAGGACATCTAGGATACAAGGGGGAAGGCTCCGCCAGGTCTGCCGAGGCAGAGAAAACTCTCTTTACAGCCTCAAAGGCAGCGCTTGAAGGAGCTAGTGAGGGGCTCTGATTTAAGAAAACAGGTTTCTGAATCATCACCCTTATCTGCTCTGTTGGCGATAACCCTGACGTGGAAGCTGGAGCTAAACCATCCTGTGCTGAGGTTCCGAGGAGCAGAGAGAGCTCCAAAAACTTCACAGATGAATGCTGCACCTCAGATCTGACAGGCAGGCTCTGGCTCAGAGAGCTCTCCAGATCAAAATGGATTGGAGGTCTCAGAGATGATGTCAGATCCAAGGATATGAAGATCCTTGGATCTGGACAGCTAGGATCCTGTAACTCAAACAAAAACTCAATTCATAGGGCATATCTTCTAACAGCTTTCTCAAAAAACAGTTATCTCAGCCATACTAGGTACAAACTTTTCAAGATAATGCACCATTCCTCAAAACCCATTATGCATATGTGCCCTTTTCACCCTCACAACCATTCTTTTTCTATGACCAGGCTTCAGTCCCTTTAATGTTAGAATTATGAGATTTGCACTTTAGACTCCACTTATTTTACTTTAAATAATGCTGACAATCTATTCAATTAACTCTGCAATAGCTCTCTAAAACACATCTGGTACTACTGACATACCAAAATGAAGTCTAATAAATCTATCCCTTCCTAATATTATACAAACTGGAACACAATTTGGGGCATTCTTAATCTAGCTTTTTCTGCCAAATGATTTGCACCTACTACTGATAAGAGCTTAGCATTACCGAGACAACCTTCTCAATGTAAGCAATGAGCATGCTCTTTTTTAAATCATTTTTTTAATTCTTACAGATTCAAGAGAAGTGTGAAATTTGTCTTGCTTTAAAACAATAACCATACTATGAACTATGGATGTACCCCAAGGTTGGGGTTTGGCATAATGGTTGAGGTGATTAACTCAAATACAGGGTACAGAGTTTGATTCTTACCCTTGGAATGGGAAATTTGGGTAAGCTTGCAATAGCCCATTAGGGCAGATGGGTTCGTTTATATTTAGTACTAGGCTATAAGCTATTTTGCTGGATTAAACTGATTGTTAGTGACACCCAAGGTTTCCATATGCTTCACTTCTTGTTCAGTTCTTCTTCTGAGAGCTATTGGTACTTTCAAAGTAGCATGTACCACTAACACTGCATTTGGTTCCTTTCCTACAATACATTCTGCTGGTAAATTTCTTAAGCCAGTAAATAAATTGGTATACTCATGAAGGATATCATTGTTATGGCCATGCACAGCATCAAAGATGTCTCTGCAACACAGACTTTCTGCTGTACAATCACACACTACTTTTATGTTGAGAATTCCTGTATCATTCCAAGATTTTCACAAGTTAAACAATCAAAAATATTATAATTATCTTAACTGCTACAATTTCAGAATGCATGTTCTACTAATCATGTCAGAAGTTTTGGCATAAATGGTTTTACCTGGTTCCCCCTTATGTCAGTGATGTGTGTATACCTCCCTTTTTCAGTGCCTCTCAACCATGGTTCAAAAATACCTTCACACAAAATATTACATTCTACAGCTGGTTTGCTCAAGGTTAGTATTTTGCTGATCAATTATCACCATTCTAGCCAAATCAGAATTGCATCCTTTTATCAGTGACTCATGATGAATTTTCAGATGTGACTGTTTCAATTCTTTGTATTTTAATAGTATCAAAACAGCTCATTTTCATGTTTCTGTTCAAAATGTAAATTACTTTGAATATGCTTTTCCCCCATGATGCAAAAACTGTGAAAACCAGTTGTATCCAGTACGGTTCTACAAACTAAAAGCAAAAGCTTCCTCTCATGTCTATAGCCATATCTAGTACACAAGACTGAAATTTCAATTACAAATTACTTTTCTCTGCATTTCAATGCTATTTTTCTTGTTTTCATTATTGTCGCAATGCAATTTTACATGGACTTTTTCGGTAACTATTTGAAATATCAGGACCCGCTAGAATGAGTCTCGAAACAGAGAGACTGAATGGCAAAAAAAAAAAAGGACTCACAAATACCAAGTGTGAGATGAACATTTCTCAGAATATTCCCATTTCTCTGAGATACAATGAATCTCAGAGTTGGTATAAATACTTGGTGGGGGGGGGGGGCTCGGCCCCCTGCAAAAAATACATTTAAAGGAACTCTTCTCCTGGATATTCCATCTTTTTTTGTGGGGGGAGAGTTAAGCACTTGGGTTTTCAATAAGGAGATTAATTTTTCATATCCATTATGATTGCAATGCAGTCTTATTTTATCTCTCTTTTTCACTCACTTTTCTTTTTATCTAGCATAACTCAACTTCCTCAATTAATTCTTTAACTGTGTAATTGTGAGTACAACTGCTTTGTACACTTCCAGAGATTCTAATAAGATCACATATACTTCTTTCAACAGCCTGTTCCTTATCAAATCATTTATCATGCCAAAAAGCTATTCTATCCCTTACTAATGATCTACACAACTCACCAAATTCAAACATTAGCTTGACTCTCCAACTCAGCAACAAAAATCTAAAACCAGAAGTCTCAAAGATCCAGTCTCCAAAACAAAATAAAGGGTAGTCAAGTGAAGCTAGAACTGGAGCACAGTAAATTCATACCACAGAATTATGCTGGTTCGATGACTGCTTTGTAGCCTGAGGGTTGTAAGTTTCAGATAACAGATCTAAAGCATCTTTGGTACTTTAGGCCTTTGAGAACAACAAATGGCATATTCCTTCCAGGTTTGCAATAATTCTTGAATCTCTGTTCCTTTTCCTCTTAAAGAAGAGTTAAAATCCTGTAAGGTTTCTCTTCCATTGGTATGCAAAAATGTGGCATACAGTATATTTTCAGGCTTCTTAGCTACTGTGCTAACAATAAGGAACAAACCAAATTTCTGGATCCCAAGTATACATTTTTGCTGTGGGTTTTTTGCTCCCATCCATGCTGCCCATCAAAGACTCCCTTCCAATGAGACATAATTTATTCATACCCTTGACTGGTATTTTTACATGTAATTGGACACAGGTTTTAGGACTGGCCTATTATTCAAGCAGTCATGGGGTACTTTACGTCTTCATGGGTGTGACGTCTGTGCACTGGCCCAATAATCAAGGAGCCTCAATCCTCACCACTAGCACCAGTGAGGGGCATGCACATTGGGAAGGATACGAATTACACACAGTAAAGTACAATTTCCCTTAAGAGCACACAGAGATCACAGTCAGTCTGGGGTTGGTTTCTCCCTTTCCTTCAGATTCCCAATAAGACTCCCCACTGGCACAGCTATAGAGTTCAGATTTCAGTCAAATAATCAAGCTAAAACTCCAGCACCGTCTCTGTCAAACCAGTGATTCTTGTCCCTGCCCAAGTGGCTGACACACACCTTGAGATATGAGTTATATACAAACACACAGACACTCCTGGGGAAGGCTGGCACAGGTTCTCCAGCTATGCCCCCTTCTCTGTCCAGGCTATAAGGTAGAAATCATTGCCATCAACCATTAATATCAGGTACTAATAAAGCCCTTACCAAAGGGTGTCCAATTCTGATGTGCAATATTATTATTATCCAATTAGTAAGTATGACGAACAGCAAGGCTTATTGGAGTAGCTTGGACAGTATCACTATATACATGCAATGTACTCTAGATCTTAAATTATCTCTACACTAAGCAGACAGTTGAAAGGTTTAAAATATTTAATAACAAATAATAAAAACACAAGACTAACATCCTTAAAACACAGTTCTAGTCAAGAGTTCAGACACAGGAAAATGCTTAAAATAATACTGTAGAATAGTCTGACATAAATATAGAAAACAGATAGTCTAAGCTTACTATTTTCTATTTCTAAGAAAAACAATGTTCTAAATAACTTATATACATTCAGAGCAAAGGCAGAGTACTGGTGAGTAGATGTGTTCAGGTTCAGATAAAATCCAAAATGCTCTGATTCTCTCTCAAAGTCTTAAATTGATAATACATCACTGTTGACTCATTTTAGATTACATCATTCTTAACAGTTCTAATTTAGCATCCCAGGCTAACAGAAACTCAACATTTACATTTCTTTTTGTAACGTGCACCTGCAGGAAGCCACAGCAATAAAAGACATTATACATGTAAAATCTAGCAATTAACTCTGGTCTCAAAATGATACAAAGAATTTGCTGGTCCACACATCATGGCTCCGAGTTTGAGATCAAACAGTCATGCAATGCTTGACTTATCAGCTTTATTCCAGCAGAGTGCATTGTGGTTACATTTTTGAAGCTCAGTACAACATATAGTTTAATCATAACATAGTTCTCTTTTACATTTGTAAAACCAACCTGTGGATTATATTAATATTTACAAATCACATAGAATTATTTACAAGATTCTATCTGGCTGGGCTGGCAGCCATTCAGTTTTTCACCCCCCCCCGAGAACTCAAGCTAGTTTTTCAAGTGACCCTTGAAAAACATTGCTTGAGGGGTTAGGTCTATCTGAGTATACCTTACCCCATATTCCATGTCTTGAAAGCCCATCTGTATAGGCATTGCTAATCCCACTGCGGTGCTGCACTGACATATCATATGCTTGCAACCCTAGGCTCCATCTTAGCAACTTAGCATTTTGTTGGCTGGCTCAATGTAACCATGTTAGGGGATTGTGACCTGTAACTACAGTGGATTTCCTTCCATACAGATAAGGCTGAAGTTTCTGCAGTGCCCACACTATGGCTAAACATTCCTTTTCTACAGCTGCATAGCATTCCTCCCTGGGTTGCTGCCTATGACTGAAATAAACCACTGGGTGCTCTTCTCCCTCTGAAGAAATCTGGCTAAGTACAGTCCTTACCCCATGGATCAAAGCATCCATCTGAGCAACAAATTATTTGATGTAATCTAGACTGGCTAACACGGAGGGTCCTCCCAAAATTTCTTTAAGCTTTTGGAATGCCTGCTTACATACTGTGGTCCACACTACCTTATTTGGCCTGTTCCTCCTTGTCAGGTCTGTGAGGGGAACAGATATGGTACTATAACTGGGGATGAATTTTCTGTAGTACCCTGCTGTCCATAAGAATGCCCTCACCTGCTTTTTGGTAATTGGTGCAGGCCATGCCTGAATTGCTTCCACTTTGGCAGGTTCTGGCATGATCTTACAACTCCCCACTATGTCCCAGGTAGGAAATCTTTGCCATACCCACTTGACATTTCCTTGACTAATGGTCAACCCTGCCCTCTGTAGTCTGCCCAGCACCTCCCTGACATGCTGAAGGTGCTCTTTCCAGGAATGGCTGTAGATGGTAATATCATCTAGGTAAGCAAGGGCAAACCCTACTGCTCCTGCTAGGATACGATCTACCAGCCTCTAGAAAGTTTCTGGGGCATTTGTCCTCCCAAAGGGCATCATTGTCAACTCATACAAGTCAAAAGGAGTCACAAAGGCTGATCTCTCTCTAGCACTGGGAGTCAAGGGCATCTGCCAGTAACCCTTGGTAAGATCAATGGTGGTAAGATACTTAGCCCCACCCAGCTGCTCTGGGGCTTCATCTGTCCTAGGCATGGGGTAAGCATCTGATTTTATATGACTATTTAATTTCCTGTAGTCTACACAGAACCTGGTGCTGCCATCCTTATTTGGCACCAGCACCACTGGGGAGGCCCAGGGACTGTTGGACTCTTGAATTACCCCTAGTTAGAACATTTCCTGTATCTCCTCCCTCAGAGTCTGTTTGACTCTCTCGGGCACCTTATAAGGGGCCTGCCTAATAGGCCTTTGGGGTCCTGTAATCCTCCTGGTGCTGCACCAGGTGGGTGCACCCTTGTTTCCCAGTGAACATGTCGCCAAACTCATGTAACACTGCTCAGATTTCTTGAACCTGGGTAGGAGATAGCTGCTGGAACAAGTGTCAGTCTGAGCCTCACTGAGGAGAGTCACCAGATCTCCCTCAGTCTCCTCCTGCAATCCACTGCAAATACTCAGCACAAGGGTCTCCATATTATGGTAAGGTTTTATCATGTTAACATGGTACAATTTGTGCTCCTGCCTCCTGCCTAGCAGTTCCACCATGTAGTTAACATCACTTACCTTTCTTACCACCTTAAAGAGTCCCTCCCAAGCTGCCTGCAGCTTGTGTCTGTCAGGAATGAGAACCACTGCCTGCTGCCCTACAGCAGACTCTCTAGCTCGAGCATTCCTGTCATACCAGACATTTTTCTGCTGTTGGGCTTCTGCCAGGTTCTCCTGGGCCAAGCCCATGAGTTCCCTGAGCATTGTCCTGAGGTTTAGGACATATGCCACCAAAGACTCAGAGAGTCACACTCACCTTCCCACCCATCTCAAATAAAATCTAGAGGTCCCTTCACCCTATGCCCACACAACAACTCAAAGGGTGAAAAAACTGTGGATTCCTGGGGAACCTCTCTGTAAGCAAACAACAGATGGGGCAAATATTTGTCCCACACCCTCAAACTGGCCTGCAAATGCTCATACCATGGACTTGATTACAGAGTTTAACCTCTCAACAATACCATTAGTCTGGGGATGGTAGGGGGTGGTCTTTAGGTGCTTCACCCCACAGTACTTCCACAGAGAAGCCAGCAGTTCTGACATGAAATTGGCACCTCTGTCAGTCAGTATTTCTGTTGGGAAACCTACCCTGCTGAAAACCTCTAACAAAGCATTTGCCACCATTTCTGCCTTAATGGAGTACAAAGCCACTGTCTCTGGGTATCTTGTAGCATAATCTACCACCACTAGGATATACGTTTTCTCTGTGGAACTTGGGGTACTCAGAGGCCCCACAATATCCATAGCTACCCTCTGAAATAGCTCCTCAACAACAGGCAAGGGCATCAAATGAGCTCTCATCTTGTCTCCTGCCTTGCCTACCTTTTGGCACTGCTCACAGGCCCTGCAGTGTTCTGTTACATCTCTGGAAATTAAAGGCCAATAGAGGTTCTGCATAATACCTCTCTTTGTACATTTTATGCCCATATGACCTGCAAAGGGAATACCATGTGTTATGGCTAGAAGTGCCAGATGGTAGGCTCTAGGCACTACCAACTGCTGTATTATTTCACCTTCTAGCCCACCCTCAGGAATCCACTCTCTATACAGTAACCATTTGTCCCAGTATACAGAATCCCCCTTCCCTTGAGAATCAGGTGCCTCACTAGCTACCTAGCTCATGCCTTGTACTGCAGGGTCTATGAGCTGAGTCTATCTCAACTCTCTCTTTGTAACCCTTCCCAGCCACCCTTCCACAGGAAGTCTGCCATCCTCTGACAGTGGCGCCTCACTGTCAGCATGGGTACTACTATTCACCTCTACCTTTGCAGTCACTCTGTCCAAGGGAACATCAGTACCCACAAGCAGTTGTGGCTCACCTTCAGTCTCACTGCTACAGAGTAGCTCCCTCCCTGAAGTAACCACCTCACCAGTCCTGGCTGCAAGTATGTGGTCTGTTTGGGTCTCCCCTGGGTTACCAGACTCACATCCTTGTCTCAAAGCCTGACTGAGTGTAACTACATAAACACATGGTACTGCCTCATCAGAACTATTCCTTATCAGGACATCTGCAGGAAGGTAGTTTGGTACCCCGGTTGTCTTGAAACAACCTACTATTGGCATTTTGTCTTCCCCACTTACTGGCTCCCTCACCTTCTGTTCCCCACCTTGCCTCCATGGACATCTATATGCCACATGGCCCAACTGGTTGCATTCAAAACATTTAACCCTAGGTCCTGGATATGTACCTGGACTAGTGGCTTCCACTGCTACTGGCAGATTCTATTGGGGCAGTCTGGGCTGGCCACCATGAGTTTCCTTAGACCCATGAGCAGTACTGGGGGTCCATTTCCTGTGCAGGGTTGCCCTGCTTCCTGGGTATAGGTCTCCCTTCTTCCCCAACTCATCTACAGTAGCACATTGTCTATCAGCTAACCAGATCCTCATGTCCTCAGGCAAAGTGCTAAGGACTTATTCCCTCACCAAAAGGTCTGCCAGCCCTTCAAAAGTGGTGACCTGACATCCACTCACCCACCTATGAAAATAAATGCTCAGTTCTGCAACATATTCACACACACTTTCATCTGCCTTGCATCTATGCTCACAAAACTTTTTCCTATAAGTTTCAGGTGTTAGATTAGAAAATTCTAAAAAAACAATTCTTTACAGCATTATAGTTAAAACAGTCAATGTCAGATAATTTGGAAAATACATTTACAGCTTTACCATGGAGTAAGGGGGTCAGGAACCATACTCAGAGCCTTTGGTCAACATCATACTGTTTACACACCCTCTCAAACATATGAATGAAACTATCAAAATTACCCCCCTCTGTAAACTGCGGAAGAAATTTATGGACCTTTAGTGCTTCTGGGGTCCAGTTAGTCCCTTCCCCATTACCTCTATGACTCTGGCATGAGAGTCAGCATCTCCTTTTCATGCTGCCTCTGCCTCTCCTTCAGCTCAGGTGTAGCAGTTTCTCATTCTTCTCAGTCTGTAGACATCTCAGTCTCTCTGCTGCTTTTGTTTCCAAATGCCTGGCCTCCAACTCAAGTCTCTTTAGCTCCAGATGGATTTTTAAGTCCTCTACAGAACGACTGAGCTGTGCATTCTCTGAGTGCTGTACATCTCCACGGCCAGTCTGATCACCTTCCTGACTGCTGTTTTCTGATGCAGCTGTGACCAAATGTGCAATCATGTCTGCCTTAGGTTTCCATGCACCAGACCCTTAGCCTGGCACATCTCAGCCAACTGACTCCTTATCGGCTTGGCATACTCCTCTGCTGACATGCTTGCCTGCTCTCCCTGAGTAACTAAGCTAACAAAAGAAATAAAACAATTGTGATCTGAACTCTGAATATTCACTGTATGGCTGATTTAGAGTACAAAAACACCTTTAGTGATCACTGTACACAAGCTACAGGAATTCACTATCCACACCACTACAAGCCAATTAGTATGTGATGTCGCTACCTCACCACTATCAAACAATTAATATGTGATGTGGCTAACTCACCACTATCAATTAATATATGATATGGATATCCCACCACTGCCAAATAATTAAAATGTGATGTAGATATCCCACCACTGTCAAATAATTAATATGTGATGTGGATATCCCACCACTGCCAACCAATTAATATGTGATGCCCATGCACTGGCCCAGTAATCAAGGAGCCTCAATTCTCACCACTAGCACCAGTGAGGGGCATGCACATTGGGAAGGATAACAAGTACACACACAGTAAAGTACAATCTCCCTTAAGAGCACACAGAGATCACACTCAGTCTGGGGCTGGTTTCTCCCTTTCCTCCAGATCTCCAATAAGACTCCCCACTGGCACAGCTATAGGGTCCAGATCTCAGCTGAGTAGTCAAGCTAAAACCTCTAGCACCCTCTCTGTCCAACCAGTGCCCCTGCCCCAAGTATCTGACACACACACTTTGAGATACGAGTTATATACAAACACATAGACACTCCTGGGGAAGGCTGGCACAGGTTCTCCAGCTATGCCCCCTTCTCTGCCCAGGCTATAAGGTAGAAATCACTGCCACCAACCACTAATATCAGCTACTAATAAGGCCCTTACCAAAGGGTGTCTGATTTTGCTGTGCAATATTATTATCCAATTAGTAAGTATGATGAACAGCAAGGCTTATTGGAGTGGCTTGGACAGTATCACGATATACATACAATGTACTCTAGAACTTAAATCATCTCTATACAAAACAGCAACAGTTGAAAGGTTTAAAAATATTTAATAATAAAAACACAAGACAAATCTCAATTTAACACAGTGCTAGTCAAGAGTTCAGACACAGGAAAATGCTTAAAATAATACTGTAGAATAGTCTGACAAATATAAAAAACAGCTAGTCTAATCTTACTATTTTCTATCTATTTCTAAGAGAAACAATGTTCTAAATAACTTACATACTGAGCAAAGGCAGAGTACTGGTGAGTAGATGTGTTTAGGTTCAGACAAAATCCAAAATGCTCTAATTCTCTCTCTCTGAGAAAGTTTTAAATTGATAATACATCACTGCTGACTCATTTTAGATTACATCATTCTTGACAGTTCTGGTTTAGCTTCCCAGGCTAAAAGAAACCCAAAATTTACATTTATTTTTGTAATGTGCACCTGCAGGAAGCCACAGCAATATGACATAAACATGTAAAATCTAGCAATTAACTCTCGTCTCAAAACAATAGAAAGAATTTGCTGGTCCAGATATCACGGCTCTAAGTTTGAGATCAGACAGTCACACAATGCTTAACTTATCAGCTTTCTTCCAGCAGAGCTCACTGTAGTTACATTTTTGAAGCTCAGTGCAACATATAGTTTAATCCTAACATATAGTTCTCTTTTACATTTGTAAAACCAGCCTGTGGATTATATTAATATTTACAAGTCACACAGAATTATTTACAAGATTCTCCCTGGCTGGGCTGGCAACCTTTCAATTTTCACAATGGGCATCCTGGATTATTTTCGTTTTTCTTTTTTTTGCAGTGGCCTAATCCCACCATTTGAGGGTATGGCAATGTATGCATCTACGGAGGTTTACAATGCCTTCCCCATGTGAGTGCATGCTTCTGCTCAACTTCACTGAAGGCACCACCAAGCATTGGCTTAAGCCTAATTCGTGCTCCAGGTTGCTCATCTGCATTGATGTCACTCCTCCAAAGGACTTTTCCATCCTCCCTTGTCAGATCCATCATGCATCTGAACCATTAATTCTAACTCGGATCATCTGAGCTGTAGTCAAGACTTTATCCCTCTATGTCCCCAAAGCTGGTCCAGAGTTTTGAGTTTTCTTCCAAACTGTCTTGCAGTAAAATAGTTGCCAGTGGCTGCAGTTGCTTTATTTGTGTCTGGTTATTCATTTAAAAAAGGTTTTCTTGACATCAGTCAGCCGTTTACTTCTTAGAGTAAAGGAGATAAACAGCTATTCAGTCTTTTAAACTCATGCACCAACTTCATATCCAGGGTATGCAGAGCTCTCTGTTTAGTTTTCATACCATCAAAAACAAGGAAACACATGTCCTACTTCAGGGACTATTAAGAAACTGTTTTTCAGTGGCAATGTGGGTTAGTCCAAAGAAACACCTAACCCTCTTAAAATGCCAAATATGGTTCTCTACATGAGGGTCTATAATTGAGATAATTTTGACAGAAGTGATAACTACCAGAAAAGTTTTTCCAAGCTACAAATTTCAGCACCAATAAATAAGCATATTTTAAAGACAGAGATGGACAACTGGGGAAGTGAATCTTCATGAAGTACAGATGCAGCACCTTAAAGAACCACTTACAGTTAACCATCAGGTGGTGGGCTACAATTCTGCTTTCCACCAGGTCATGACTTTTAGATACTGTTGAAACAAGCATTCTGGCAATTGAATAACTGATGTGCAAATTGTCTAGGTGCCTGAGATAGGGCAAGGTAATCTGTAAACTGACAGGCTGTGGTGGTATCGAACACTGCTCCACCAAATGGAGAACCATTTCTTGTCAGATGTCTGCCTGCTAGAAAACTTTATCTCACTTTTGGCACCCCATCTTAAAAGACTGGCAGGATGCTCTTGGCCAACTCCATTGAGAGAGAGAACCAACTTTGTCTTGGGTAATCCTTTTTGAATCATCAGAAGTACCCTGGTATCAGTGGAAAGGGTGGAAATGCATAAAGGAACATTCCTGTACAAAGGCACATGAATGCGTCTGTCCTCCATGCATTACTGCAAGGATGTCTCAAACAGAAGTTTTCCAACTGCATTTAGAAAGGAGGCAAACAGATCTATTTGAGGTGTTCCCCATATCTGGACAAAGTCCTAGAAGACCTCTATCTTGAGTTTCCACTCATAAGGGTCTGTCTGGGATCTGCTAAATCTGTCTGCCACTATGTTCTACTCTGACAGGATGTGAGGGCTGAAGCATCAGAGAATGCTGTGAGGCTAGCTCCCAGGTCATCACTGCCAACTGGCAAATAGGGTATATGACCTTGTACTCTCTTGTTTGTTGAGGTACCACACAATTGGTGTGTTTGTGACTACCAAAAAGGGCCCTGGAGACCATAAGTGTTGAACTTTTAAGGCCTGAATCACTGCTAACACTTCTTTGACATTTATGTGCTTTGTAGCATTTGAAGGACCCCATTTGCCTTGCACTTGAACTCACCTGGACACTACTCCCTAATCAAAATCTGATCAGTCCACCTGGAATGATTAAACCGAGGTCTAGGAGGAGAAGGGTATGCCTAGATTTGGAGATACCTGATCCTGCCACCACTGCAACTCTACTTTCCCATACTCCAGCAATGGCACTTGGTACTCTAAGTGAAGCAGGTGCTGGGACCAACGTTTTAAGTACCACTGAATCTTTCTCATATAAAGTCTGACCAGTGGTACAATAAGGATCACTAATATCATGAAGCCTAGAATTTTGAGAAAATCTAGTAGAAGCAGCTTCTTGGAGAGAAATCCATGAAAATGTTCTGATAGGTCATGACACTTTCTAGTAGAAAGGCTGTTCTTTTTTCTTTGTCTATCATACACCTCAGGAAGATAATTCTTTGTGAGAGTGAGAATGAGAGAGAGGACTTTTTGTGAGTCCAACTTGAATATCAGGTGGGCTGGAATGGTAGAGACCTACCCCCAGAATTCAGTAAGGTTCTGTGCAGGAATAGCTTATTCCTGCACGGAAACAACCATTTAAGAAAGAGCAGCATGGCAGTGTGCCATGCATAGTAATGAAGACGTGCTGCCTCTGCTCCTAAATGGACATGGAGCATGGACAAGTGCAGGGGGTGTGTCTGAGAGCAGAGCTCTCACAATACACATGCCCCTGCACTCAAGAATTACCGTTCAGCAATTACCATGAGTGAGAATGCTTATAGGGGGTTGCATACCTCTCAACTATACAGATCTTCGCAGAATGTCCAGATTTTTCACCCATACCATTGACCTGTACCCCATTTGTCCCGGGAAACAATGGGATGATGTCAGGATTGAAGTCATTAAATAATGGCATACATTTGAGTTTCAGACACCAAATCCTTCAGAAATGTTATATTAAAACAAATCCTATTACTTTAGCAACTTACCTAAGTTTATAAAAGCAATATTTAAAATATGTCCCTAGTTGTACCTCATTTTGTCAAGCTTTGTCCAGATATGTTGCATGAAGAGGTTGAGAGGTATGAGGGGTTGCTAGGATGTTTGCCAAATGTGCAGATGCATGCAGGAGTCCACAGCAATAAATGTAATCTGTCCCTTCCTAGAGAAAATAACAGTAGAGACATTTTTATTTTACTAAACAGATTAAATTTAACCATAGGTGTGTGGGTTTGCCCATTGCTTAGCTACGTATACTGTAGCTTAAATAGCACAAGAAGATAAATAGCAAGATATATTCAGTTGAAGCAGTCCTGCAATAGTGTAGTGGTCAGAGTGTTCGCTTTGTGAGCAGTCATTCCTGGTTCGATCCTCACTGTAGCAAATTCCATTTTCCATGTGAAAGCAATATATGAACATTTTTTGCTGTATAACCTACTACATAACATATATTTGTGAACTGAAGTACTGCATTAAGTGCAGATATGAGGTGTCATTCTAATAATGTGGTAAAATCCACAGATAAACATGTGTCCCATACAGTATATGTACACATGAATCAGGGATACTAAACAAAGTCATAATGTGTAATGAATGATAAATCCATACTGTGTCCAAATCTACCACTTTCCTCAGACCTATGTTTCATTTCTTTCTAAATTAGTGTGGGGAAAAGTGGGAGTAAGCACTTTTAAGCAGTAGTAAGTGGGTTTAAGCCTGTTTGCGTGGGGGTAAGCAATATGCACACAGGTTAAGCAATTTTGAAGCTAACTCTCTGTAAGCATATTTAACCGGAAGTTAGCATTGCTTACCATAGTGCAAACCCACTTATAACTGCTTAAAAGTGCCTTAAACACTCTATATCCAACAGCCCCTGTTCTGCCCAGCAACAAAATAGACAGGCCTTGTACGTCTTGAACCCAGGACCCTGTACACTATAATCACAGCAGTTAACCAGTAAGCCATCACAGCTGTACATAAAAGTGAGGTATACCTAAACAGATCTCTATAGCAAAATCACAATTTACATGTGAAAGTAATCTATAAACAGTTTTATGTTGTATAATCTACTGCATAACATACATATGTGAACTGGAGTACTGCATTAAGTCCAGATGTGAGGTGTCATTGTAATAAAGTGGTGAAATCCCCCAATAAACACAAGTACCCCATACAGTGTATGTACGCATGAATCATGGATACCAAACAAATATGTAACATGTAATGAATGATAAATCAATGCCAAACAGCAAATAGTGTGCAAATTTAAAAATAAGCAATGCTAAGCATTGCACACCTCTGCTTACTAGGTGCAAGCAATGCGTAGCCCAGCTAAATTGATGTGCCCATTGGTATAACCCTTTAAGCAATGCCAACCTTAGGTAAGCAGGTTTGCCCATAGCTTATCATTTTCAAAACTGTCCAATCATGGCAAAGTGCAGGAAAACAGCCCTATTTAAACCCCATAGGCGGGAATACATCTCATAACTAGTTCCAGCTTCCTCCTGTAGGCACTATGGCTGGTGTCAGAGAAGGATCGCGCTTCCAAGCACAGCGCTGGGGCATCCAGGAGTCCAAAGTCATGGCAGGACTCCTCGTAAAAGACCATGAAGAGAGACTGCTGCAAGGCCAGTACCAGGGTTCCCAATATAAAGTGGAAGCCTGGGACAGTCTCGCCCGTGACCTCACCAGTGCCACTGGCATCCCTCGAACTGATGAGCAGGTCAGGCATCACTATACTGACATGAAATGGAGGAAGAGGGAGCTCTTGGATTGGTGGATCCAAGAAGCTAGGCAGAGAGAGGGGTGATGTCCCAGCAGTGTGAGGGTACTCATTCTACTACCTGTTTAATAATTGCCAGCTCATGTATATTATGGATAGGTATGGCAAAATATTCCTCATGCCTTTAACAGTGGCAGCAGAGTGGGCTGTAAATCAGGAAGCCCATGCCTGTAGGCTGCAGAGGCTGCATCAAGAGGCAGGTTGGTAATAATCTTGCATGTACTGTCATAAGAAATAAATCTAAAAGTAGTAGAAAGTTAATTGCCAGTATAAAACCTGGATTGTGTATGGGATGTACTGAATAAACCAGACATTATGGTAAGAAGAGTCTCGTATAGGCTGTATGTAAATAAAAGGGTAACAGCCTGGCAATAA
Source organism: Protopterus annectens (assembly GCF_019279795.1). Taxonomy (NCBI): domain Eukaryota; kingdom Metazoa; phylum Chordata; order Ceratodontiformes; family Protopteridae; genus Protopterus; species Protopterus annectens. The sequence goes on along the minus strand of NC_056747.1, from coordinate 757,094,066 downwards.
AGGTCTAACTCCTGGACTGGTTGTGTGTACTCTGGTATCATATGGTAATATAGTGTCGCATTCTCTTCATAGTACTGTTGTATTTAGCGCTGTTACCCACACTGTGCTACATAAATAAAATGTGTAGGAATATCTGTATACGACTGTTGTAATCACAAGGTCATACTGTATAACTGAAAGAGAGAGAGACTTAGAAAACAGTGAAAAGATACACAACATAATCCAAATAGCATACTCAACTGAGACGTAAACTGTTGTATTTTTAGCACACACAGCCATGGTTCTAATCCTGGGAGTGGTACTAAGCTGTATGCAGAATCATACCCCTCAACTGTACAGATATTGTCAAAGTTCAGATAATTGGCTTAATTTTCCTGCCTGTCACCCTGTCCCCTGGCAAATCAGTGGGATGATCCCAGAAGTTTAGGCAGCAAATAATGACATACAACTGATTGTCAGACATCATAACCATCAGAAATATATCTATAAGAACAAACCTGTTACTCTAGCAACTCACCAAAATGTTATGAGAGTAATATGCAAAGTATGTCCCATCTCTACCCCCATGTTGTGAAGCTATGACCAAAGTGCGTGCAGTAACAGAGTGACGTATGTGCATAATAATGTCAAATCTGGTAGTGTGTGCGGCAACATTCAGGTAGTGTTAACAAACATCCCTTCCACAAGTCTGTCATATAAGAAAACTGTGCCTGGAAATAAAATATTGAAATCCTGGACTGGTACTGTTTAGTCTGGTATTGTATGACACTGTTAGTGTTGCAGTTTCTCTGAATAATAATGTATTACTTATCACTGTCATCCACACTGTGCTACATAATAAAACTATCTAGGAATCCCTGTATAAGAGAGTGTTGTAATTACAAGGTCAGATTGTAAAACCACGGGGGACTTGTAGACAGAAATCAGAGAAGAGATGCACAGCAATATCTAAATAGCGCACTCAACTGTGATGTACACTTTTATTTTTAGCAGGCACAGCCATGGTTCAAATCCTGGGAGTGGTAGTAAGCTGTATGCAAATCATACCCCTCAACTGTACAGATTTGTCCAGATAATTGGCCCATATCCGCTGTCTGCTACCTTGTCCCCCTGGCAAATCAGTGTGATGATCTCTGACATTTAGGCAGCATTTAATGATGTATAACTTGACTGTCAGACCTGTAAATATTAAGAAAATGTATATGAAAACAAACCTGTTATTGTAGCAACTCACCAAAGATTTATGACGGCAATTGTCAAAATATGTCCCAGTTTCACCTGCATGTTGTCAACACTTGCCCAGAGTGTGTGCAATAAGAGATTGAGAGGTATGTGCATAACATCAACCTGGAATCTGGGAATATGCGTAGAAACAGTCAGGTAGTGTTTACAAACAATACCTCCACAGGTATACCAGGTAAGAGGTGTATACTGCAGGTAAAATACAGTTCACGAATATAGTTGTCTACAAACATACCACTGTCCAAACTAAGGCCATAGGGTAGTGTAATAATACCTATAAGGTACAGATTACAGCAGTGACTAAGTATTGAGAACTACAGGGATATAGAAGTTGACATCTTTCCCCCCCACCACCATATCTGCAACAATAATCAAAATGCACAACTCAATAGGTATGTGTACAATTAAATCTACTTATTAAACAAATCTATTGTTTGATATATATTGAAATTTGTTTCTATGCATGTGCCATGTTGAAATACTCACACATTGGTGGCATGGTACCATAAATGTACCTGCATGCTGTTGTAATAGCCACTGTGGTTCCATACATGCATGCGTTCTGTTTGCTATGCAACTGTTCCATATCTGGTGTTTTGGGTTAATGGCAATATCTATGCATGCTGTTATACCTAATCATGGAATGTGTTGACTATTACTAACCCACATATGTTTTAAAATTGAAACACTATAGCACATTTGGGAAGGCCTGTCCCAGCGGACCCACCTCATCTGGCCATGGCACCAGGCACCAGCATGTCTGGGGCCCACCCCGGGACCTCCTTGTCTGTTGGTCCTGCACCACCTTCAGGTGGAACTGCCTCGGGGGATGGGGCGCGGACAGGAAACTGTAACCCATCATCGGGTCTGAGGTCTGGTGCATAGCAAGCTCTGCAGGGAGTTCAGAGATCAGCTACGCCAGCTTGAGTGCCACCTGATGCATCTAGAGGGTCAGCCTGCCCCTCCTACCCAGCCCCCAGCACAGGCACCTTCGGGGCCGTGAAGGTGCAGTGGTGACTGCCCATGGGTGGGGACCTCAGTCCCACTGTTTCCATTTGGGGGCTCATGGGCTTCCGACTTCCAAACACCCCTCCCATCCAAGGTGTTTACCCCATGTGTCATATACCACCCCTGTATGCTGTCTTGTCTGTCATCCTAACCAACCTACCTCCCCAAATATACCTACTATCCCTCCCCAACATCCCACTCTCACCTTAAAAAAAAAGGGCAATGTGTTCCCCCCAAAAAATCTCACCCCATACATAGCTGTCTATTTCACACACATGTCCACTGAACACATGCAATCTGGTCTAATTGGCTTCACAACATATTATTGTTGACCTCACCCGTCCCTCAGGGGTATGAGTGTTTAAATCTATCTCCAAATCAGTGTATATGCACAGCTGTTGCTGTAGAAGACATGGGCAGCTATGGACCTTCCCTACACCCGTCCTGCACATGCCTGGCTATTCCCTCTTTGTGCCCCTTTTCACCACTTTCCTATCAACCCTTTTTCTTTTCTTTTAAAGAAATTAGGGCAGGAGTAAACACTTTTAAGCTGCAGTAAGCGGGTTTCATCCTGTTTGCATGGGGGTAAGCCATACCTACACAGGATAAGCAATTTAGAGGCTGAGTGTAAAAATATTTAACCGGAAGTTAGCATTGCTTACCATTGTGCAAACCCGCTTAAAAGTGCCTTAATCACTCTGTGTCCAACAGCCCTTGTTCTGCCCAGCAACAAAATAAACACCCCTTGCAAATCTCAAACCCAGGACCCTGCACACCATAGCCAAAGTGATTTACCACTAAGCCATGTCAGATATACATAACACTGATGTTTTCACAAAAATATCATCCAACACAGTCATTCAACAGTACAGGAAATGTATTTATATATGTAGAAGTCTATAGATATATATGTCTACATATATATATATATATATATATATATATATATATATATATATATATGTAAACAGATATATGTGTGTGTGTGTGTATATATGTATATTTATATATATATGTATATATATATATAGCTCTATATTTATGTATGTATATATATATATATATATATATATATATATATATATATATATATATATATAGATAGCAAAAACTTCAATTACTGTAAAAAATAAACGGTGTCAGTGATTAGCGCTTTCATCCCTTTATTAAGTGTCAGGGACTTCATCAGAAATAACAGATTTTAGTGGGAACATCACATAATGAACATGAAAGGGGTGGTGTGTAAAAATTCTAAACCAATGTACAGTCAGCTAGTTCAAAAACAGAACTGTGCTCCAATGAACTAAATGTCACATAGCAAACAAGCACAGAGAAAGAAGAGATTGAACTGTCAATCAATATAGAGTGGCAAAAAATAAACCATGACCATAGAAACAGTGTTGCAACAAGTAGGCAATGAGAAACTAGCAATGCCATCTCAAAGCACACTTAATATTTAGGTTCTCATTCAAACCTGGAGCGGCAATCTGCATTAAGTCTAAGCTGCCAAATTAATTCTTTAACCTCTAATAAAGTGTTGACATCACCAAATAAATTGTCCAGTCCCTGTAAATTGAGAAATTTGAAATCTATAAAATTAGGTCAAAATAAACAGTGTTTCATTAAGGCATTTCTCATATCTCCATTTCTAATTGCTGCCAAGTGTTACTTAATTCTCGAAGACAGTCTTCTCATTGTTTTACCCATGTAAAACGCTGGACAGGACTTGCAAACTGCAGCATAAATAACACATGTTGATTTACAGTCAAAATGACGGTTAAACCGAAAAGTGTAACAATTATGTTTTAACTGAAAAGAGTGTCTTATATGAATGTGTGAACAGGCTACACAGGAACCACATGTGAACATCCCAGGGATGAGACCTTGAGAAGAAACAATTTCAGTTGAAAAAGGAGAGTCTCTATTGTCAAAGGAAGCTCTCAAGGGTTTTGTTTTTTTTTATGTGAAAACACTGGTAAATCACCTAATCTGTTAAAGACCTCCTGGCTATTAATATGTCCCAGTTGGCAGAAATAATATCTTTAATGTGTTAGAATCTCTGCAAATGGGTAAAGGGAAAGACACAGACCAATCACACACTGAAGGGTCTTGTGAAGGGGGTTCTGAAGAAGCACTTGGGGTGTATCTATAGGGGGAGGAGTGTTTGCAGAGACAGCAGTGTTTGTAGAGACAGAAGTAAGTGCTGGAGTGTTTTGGTGAAGACCTGTGTGCTGATAAGAGGGAAGGCTGGTTTCAGTTAAGCATTGCTTCAATGTATGGGAGGAGGTGTTGGAGGAGGGGTTATCAGTACTAGAAGCAGTGGAACTTCTAGGACGAAAGCCATTTCTAATGATAGGCTGAAATTTGACATGTCTAACTTCAGAAATAAGAGAATCAAGTAGATTTAATGGATAATGTCTCAGTAGTAGAAAATTTTTTTAATACAGAACATTCCTTACTAAAGTTCAAGTCATCACTGACCAACCGGGAAATGCGGATGAACTGACCCTTAGCTAGGTTACGTTTCATGAAAGGAGGGTGCATGCTAGTATAATCCAAATAGTTATTTCTGAAGGTAGATTTTCTATGGATAGTAGAATTCCATGACAGTGAAGTGGGATCAAAAGAAATGGTGGTATCTAGAAAGTTAATCTGAGTACCACAGGAGGACAATTTGAAGTTAAGAAAAGGTAGAGAAGAAGAGAGTGTCTCCAAAAAGTTGTGTAAACATGGTTCTCCACCTTCCCAAATGAAAAACACATCGGCTATGTATCTTTTATATAGACGCACAAACTTGAAATCAGGTAGATGTATGAGGGAATTAATTTCCCAGGCAGCTAACACCAGATTTGCATAGGCGGGGGCCATTTTTGAGCCCATGGCCTCCTCCCTAACCTGATGGTAGATGATAATATTGAAGTGGAAGTAGTTTCCTTCAAGTACCAAGGAGGTAAGGGTACAAATGGTATCAATCTTCTGTTTACTGAAACCAGTCTTTTAAGACAAGTAAGATTTGAGGTATTCAATGCCTTCTAAATGTGGTATGTTGATATAGAGGGCTTCAATGTCCAAAGTGACAAGTAAAATTTAGATGAAAAAAGTGGGTTCTCATACAGCATGTTAAGGAAACCCCAAGAATCCCGGAGGTAAAAAGGGAAAGCTTGTACAACTGGGTTGAGTAACCAGTCCAAATATTCAGAAATTTTCTCAGTCTTGTTTTTTTGATTTGAAACAATGTGTCGAAAAGGAGGATTAGAGATATCTTTGTTCAATTTAGGGATTCCAAAGAACTTCCCCAGTTGGGGTTGAGGGACTGACATGAATTCCGCTTCATTTGTGGAGATAGCTTGCTGTCTGGTGAGTAATCTTAGTGCTTTGTCTATTCCTTTGAATGCATGATTAACATCTGGCAATTGTACTAAGTTGTAATAGGCACTGTTATTAAGGTCTCTCTGCAGTGTGTTGACATATCGGTCTTGTTCCATCAGTACCACTCACATCTCTTTATCTGCTGTCAACATTCTGAGTGATTTATCATCTTGTACAAATTTTAGAGCGGAGGCTTGTTCTCCAGTAAGGTTGAACCATTTATTAGGAGAAGGAGTGTTGAGCAACGTATGAAAGTCTTTTTCACATAATTTCAGAAAGATCTCAAAAGTGTTGTTTAAGGGTGGATTAAACAAACTGCGCTCGGTGGGATGTTAAACTTAACATTAACTAAATCACTGTCCAGTTCTGAGTTTTTGTCACAAATTAGTTTTATGTTTAATTTCCTAAGGTAAAGACGCAGGTCAACAACAAAGAGGATAAATCTGCCATCTGCGGCGGGATGAAAGTAAAGCCCTTCTGTAGAACCTGGAGGCAGCCAGGGGGAAGGATTCTGTCCATGAAATTGAAAAAATCAGAGGAAACAGGGCAAAACTCTGGATATATATATATAAAATCTCTGTTGACCTCCAAAATCTTCGCACATATTTCTCATTATTAAGTCTGTACAGAGATTTGTAAATTACTCTGGTCAGCATCAAATGAGCAACAGGAATTTTGTACAAACTCACCCTCCCCCAATACCAGCATCAGAAAGTGATACTAGACCAACACAAAGAGTTGCCGCTCCCAACTTTAACAGGTTTAATGTTCCTCACACACCCCTACTCCACCTAGGTTTCAGCAAGTTGAAATGGCCGAAAAATTTACAGATGAATTGCAGCAACCTTTTTTATTACAAGACCAAATGAATGGTTTCCAAGCAGACTTAACACCTCCGATGGTGCCGAGACACAGAGGTACAGGGAGAGGGAGGGGGAGAGGCCGAGGTGGACAGAACCGGTTCCACTTCAGAGGCAGGGGCATGACAACCAGAAGTACTACGAGAGCAATCTACCAATAGACAAACTGCACATACTTTCCGGAACTATTTTTAATCTTACAGACAGAGATTTTTCATCTGTTCATATGCAAGTGCTTGAGAAAGGATTTTCTTTTATACCTGCTCAAAGAGCAAATGTTACAGATGTATTACTAGACTTACACTTATTTTTAAGAAAGCTTAATTTACAATTTTTGTTTTTTGAACAAAATAGCAGCCAGGAAACTGATAATGATATGAGTGCCACTAGTAGTAGCATGGATTCCACAGGTTCACCTGCAAGTAATTTTAACAATAGTGTTCTTAGAAAAAGGAGTTTATATAACCCAGCATTGAATAACACGCTGCACACATTTCTGAGAGTTTGCGAACAAGATATTAGAAACTTGTTAAAACAACCTGCTGGCAATAAGTAGTTTAACCTTTCCATTTCAGAGCAGCGTGCCTTGTATAAATTAAGTCAAGATAAAACGCTCAGAATTATGAAGGCAGACAAAGGCACTGGAACTGTGCTAATGGATCAAGAGAAATATATTGATAAAATTGAAAGCATGCTTACAGACAATGAGTTCTACAAAACAGTGACAATGAAAGAGGTGAATGCACATTTTAAGAAAATAGATAGCATGCTTAAAGCTTTGGAACATATACAGCAACTTTCCCTTGAGGAATTAGCATTTTTACAAACACATAACCCTAACTTAGGCAAAATGTTTGTTATTCCAAAAATACACAAGAATCAAAAAGACCCTCCTTTCAGGCTAATAATTTCTAACAAGCGCACGAAGACTGAAAATATTTTGGAATTTCTTGACAGTGTGTTCAACCCTTTAGTGCAGGCTACAGAATACTATATAAAGGATTCCTAGGATTTTCTTAAACTGTATGAATCTAGACTGGATTTTACTAACGGCACGCTGGTTTCCCTTGACATAGTTGCTCTATACACAAATATCCCACATCATGAAGGGCTGGAAGCTATCAGACTATTTCTCCACAAATATGCTGGCTTTACTGAAAATCACATTGAAACATTAACAGCTCTTACTACGGCAGTTCTTACTAACAATTTCTTCTATTTCAACAACAAATGTTACAAGCAGGTTAAAGGAGTGGCTATGGGTTCGAAAATGGCCCCAGCCTTTGCAAATCTTGTACTAGGTACATGGGAACTGGAAACCCTTAAACTGCTACCTAACTTTGACAAAGTGCATCTCTTTAAGCGTTTCACTGACTATATTTTTTTTTTGTGTGTAGCGGACATTCAACAGAATTGTACACGTTTATTGAATCGTTATCTAACAGTATCCCATACTTAGACTTTGTGGTTTCTGGACAAGGTAAATCCAAAAACAAGAGCAGTTGAGTTGAAATACCTTTATAACAAACGACAAAGCTTTCAGGTTCAAAAACCCTTTCTCAATGTTTACAATAGGTATAAGGTAACACCCATTTTTATACATACTAACTAGATCATATGACCTGCAGCCATCATCACATGTCCAGGAAATTATACAATATAAAATAGATTGTCGGCTGATATATACCCTGGTATAAATGCTTCTGTATCTCTAAAACCTGTATTGCAAAGAATACAACAGACAAGGTTAAAGTAATTTTAAAAATTTTTAATTTTACTTTTAAACTTATTAATAAATTAAAGGTATGCTTAAATTGCACAATTTTTATCATTATTATCATTATTTTTATTTTTATTGATATATTATGAAAGTTACTAATATTTAATATTCAGTATACTTTTTCATTGAGATATATATGTTTTGTATGTTTATGCTCAAGTTTTTGTGTATATAATTGATGTTATTATAACCTGTTTAGCACTTAGTGTTTTACATTTTATATCGTTTGTTATAAAGGTATTTCAACTCAACTGCTCTTGTTTTTGGATTTATTGCTTGATACCAGTGCTTTGCTGCAATTTATCTTATTCTGCACTGAAGTTGGGTTCCACTCACCCTACTGCAGCCAGATATGGAACACCAGAATCGACTCAAACTGTTGTTTGAAAAGGACATTAATCCCTTGCTGAACTTTATGCCTGGTAACCTACCAGTAACACCTAAAGAAAATGAATCTTCTGGCTTAAATGTACTGAACTTTGAACGCCAGTTGCAGGCATTAGAAAGGAAAGTAAGTACATACAAGCGACTGCAATGGCAGCGCTATAGTTTTGATGCATATATACAACAAGGCATAGCCCTCGAGGGCTAAGAATTACTAAGATGCCCTCATACGGAAACACCTACCCTGAGCTGTTGAAACAGTGGCAGAATTTGAACTTAAAACTCAGTAAAGACTATATGCTGCTAATGAATAATTTCTTCATGGCCACTGAGAATGAATTGAAGGCAGAAATTATTCTGAAAGAAGAGGAAATTCTAACTACACCGGGTTTTGCTAATGTTCAATCTCTGTATAGCTCCATGATGGACAGGCTGGGTGCATTAGATGACCGTTTAGAAGTCATAAAGAAAAGGAAACTGCTGCGGGATATATCTGATTACCAAACTGGTAACATCTTCTCTTGGCCAAAGCGTGAGACAAACATGAACACCAGATCAGATGACCAAGGGTCCCTTAAATTAATAGCTGATGAAGCAATTTAATATAAAGAGAATGGTAAAAAAGCGCCATTTAAAGGCGCTGGACTCTCTTGATCACTTCCCAGAACTTGTGCCTGTAGCTTTAAATTCCACACTTAATGAAGCAAACACTACCTCAGATGGCTAGCTCCTCGTGACGGCGTCGTCATCAGTGCCCGACGAGGAGCAACTAATACATAAGTGATGGAGCACATTTCAACAACTGGAAGGGATAAGGATCAAATAAAATTGACCACACCAGCCTCGCAGCAGAACATTAAGAGCTTTTTAATAAGCCTTCCAACTTCAAAGCCGGCGTGTTAAGGAAAGGAGCAACAATGCTGAGAATAGATCAGCGTCAAGGGGAAGAACTTATGTGAGGAATAACAATGTGCAGATGGCTTCCAAAAGGAAGAATAGTAGTCCGCCAAAACAACACAAGTTAGCCAGAAAGTAATGGCAGGTATTATCAATCTTTCATCTATTATGCTAAGCAGAGAACATATTACCTTGTTATCTAAAGGCTTGGGATTTATACCCACCAGAAAGGAAGATATGGTCAATGTACTGACTGATTTGAACTTGTTTATTAGATCCATAGCTTTAAAATTAATTTTAAAATAGTGACTATAGTGTTAACATGTGTAAAAGAAGGAGTACATTCATACCTTGTTATCCACCTGTTTTGACTGCCTTTTATAATCTATGTGAACATGACATCCGAAAGCTGTATGCTGATAAAGTGTTTAATACAACATACAATATTACTTATCCTGAATATTTGGGTCTCAAAGAATTGATGGATAGTCGTAATATTATTATTAAGGGGGCTGACAAAGGTGGATCAATAGTCATTATGGATGTATCTATGTATAACCAGTCAGTATTATTATTGCTAAATGATCTAACTGCTTTTAAAAACATAACACAAATAGATGTTAAGAAATGTATAAGTTATGTGAATATGTGTGTCTATGAGTTACAATTATCAGGTGACATTACACTGGATTTGTTCCATTTTTTTACGGTACCTTGTCCCGTAATACCGCAGCTATATGGCGTTCCTAAGGTACATAAGTCTTTAGATAATCCGCCCATGAGGCCGATAGTATCCGGCAATGGCTGGATTACTGAACCAATATCTTTGTACCTACAGAAGCAGCTACAACCATTATTATCAATGTAAAACAGTAATTAAAGATACAACAGATTTTTTAGAAAAATTAAAGTTATGTTATACAGATTTAAAATCTAAAAATTATGACATTGATAAAATCTTTATGGTAACCATGGATATAACATCACTATTCACGGTGATACCGCATGATCTAGGCATAGAGTCCATTAGGGAATTTTTAATACAAAATTCTGGTTATACTACTAGACATATAGAAAATATCTGTATGTTACTAGATTTGGTTCTTAAAAATAATATTTTCATGTTTGATAACAAGATATACTTGCAAGAAACAGGTGTGGCAATGGGCACACCTGTAGCTAACACGTACGCCAACCTTGTTTTACATCAATGGGAAATGGTGAATATATATGTAGGAGAGAAGTATATTAATGAACATGTAATATATTACCAAGGTTTGTAGATGACTGCTTTCTCCTTTGGAAAGGAGCCATAATGATTTAATGAACTATGTCACGTTTTAAATAACACCACTACCTATTTGAATTTCAAAATGGAAGCATCTCAAACTTGTATAAATTTCCTAGATGTGTCTATTAAGAAACTTGACAATCATATTAATACCTCTGTTTTCAAAAAAGTAGCGTCGGGTAGGTACCTACATGCTAGTAGCATGCACGCACCCCATGTATTTAGGGGTATAGTAAAGGCACAAATGGCTAGAATCAGTAGATTGAATTCAGATCAAGATATGTTCATGAAACAATTAAATGAAACCCAAGAAGAGCTTAGGGTTAGTGGTTACCCCATGCATCTATTGGAGGAAACTAAAGAATACATTATATCAAATAGAGAAGGTTTATATGAACCTACCTTTAGGAGAGAATCAACAAGGGCACTTGAAAATACTAATACACCTATGCCTAACAACAAGTTGAGATTCATAACATCTTTTAATTTATACAGAATAAAATAAATAAGATAATATTCAGATACTGGAGGGTACTAATGGCACAAGAGGATATAAAACTAGTTGTTGGAGAAAAACCTTATTTTAGTTATAAAACATGCGAACTTTAAAAACATTCCTGGCTATAAGGATTTCTATGATTGGAAGCTAAGAAAAATAGTAGCAGCCAAGCATGGTACATTTGCTTGCTGCAACTGTAGTTGCTGTAACGATTTATTAAAAGCAGTGATACACATGAAGTGGACATGTTTAAACATCCTATGACAGGAAAAGAATATAGGTTCTTTGGATATGCCACCTGCACAACTAGTAGTGTTGTGTACATAGCTACATGTCAAGTTTGTCCTTGTTTCTATGTGGGTAAAACCACTAGAAAGCTCAAAGAAGAATAACGGAGCATAAGTCCAATATTAGGCTTTCTAATGAGAACAATGCGTTGTATAAGCATATACTTGACAAGGGCACTTCACATTGTTTTAAATTTCAAGTTATAGACTGTGTTAGTGCATCACCCAGGGGAGGGGACTTATCTAATTCCTTGGATCTGAGGGAATATGAATGGATAATTAGATTGTCGGCTGATATATACCCTGGTATAAATGCTTCTGTATCTCTAAAACCTGTATTGCAAAGAATACAACAGACAAGGTTAAAGTAATTTTAAAAAAAAATTTTAATTTTACTTTTAAACTTATTAATAAATTAAAGGTATGCTTAAATTGCACAATTTTTATCATTATTATCATTATTTTTATTTTTATTGATATATTATGAAAGTTACTAATATTTAATATTCAGTATACTTTTTCATTGAGATATATATGTTTTGTATGTTTATGCTCAAGTTTTTGTGTATATAATTGATGTTATTATAACCTGTTTAGCACTTAGTGTTTTACATTTTATATTGTATAATTTCCTGGACATGTGATGATGGCTGCAGGTCATATGATCTAGTTAGTATGTATAAAAATGGGTGTTACCTTATACCTATTGTAAACATTGAGAAAGGGTTTTTGAACCTGAAAGCTTTGTCGTTTGTTATAAAGGTATTTCAACTCAACTGCTCTTGTTTTTGGATTTATTGCTTGATACCAGTGCTTTGCTGCAATTCTGGACAAGGTACACAGATTAACTTTCTGGATACCATCATTTCTTTGGATAGCAGCAATGGAACACTTTCCTCCAACATCTACAGAAAAGAAACTTATAGGAATAACTTCCTGGATTTTCATAGCCAGCATCCATTCTTTATGAAAAAGAATGTGCTTAGGGGCCAGTTTATTAGGCTATCCAGACTGATTAGTGATGACTGTACTTTCAACACAGAAAGCATGTTTTTATCTAGATTGTTTGCTGACAGAAATTACCCTAAGCAACTCATTTATGATGTTTTCTCTGAAGTTGCAGCACACAGACACAGTAAACATAAACCTATCTTGTTATATGGCTTCACTTCTAAAGCCAGTGCTGAGGTTCCACAAACTGATAGATTTTGCAGCTTCCCTGTGCCCATTAGCAGGGATATGTATTCTATCAAAGAAGTAATACATAGAAATTGGAATATTATTTCATCACAACAGAATCTTGTTCAAGCCATAGGACATTCTCCTAATTTTTCATACAAAAGAACGAGAACACTCAAGATGTCCTTTGAAAGAAATGAACGTTTTCAAACAGCAACAGACCCACAGACTGTAACACAGAACGAGCAGCATGGCATGTTTCAGTGCAATGGTTGTGTAGTCTGCACGCATATTTATACAGGTACAGAATACACTTTTAGAGACAGCAATACTAAAGTTTTGTTTAAAAGCTATTTTGACTGCCACACTAAATTTGTAGTATATGCAAGTATTTGCAACACCTGTAATTCGTTTTATGTTGGTAAGACAATAAGAAAATTCTCAGATTACATTAAGGAGCATTTGGCTGCCATTAGGCAACAAGATGACAGCAATGCGTTAGGCAGACACAGTCTTCTCTGTGCTAACTTCTCCGGTTTTAAATTCTTTGTTTTGGAGCAAATACAGCAATTCTTTGGAGACTGTGAGACATTCTTAGAACTGAAAGAACTCCGCTGGCAATTACTGTTGAATGCTGATAACAGACATGGTCTTAATGAAAATATTAATGTTAAATGTGCATTGTGGTGGTTATCATAATATTCTGATATTTGCATTACAAGCTATCTCATTGTTTTGTTTAATTCCTAAGTTATTGCCCATTGCTTTATGCGTACACACAGAATGGTGAGTTAGTCCTGCTAATTCTTTCATAGGGACGCACATAGCATGGGGATTGCTCTGATTTGTTACATTAAGAAAGTCTTTGGTTTGACTGAAAAGGTTTTTTATGTAGTAAAATTGGTCAACAGTATACAGCAGTGGAAGCCACTTTGATATCTCTGACAA